>NW_011923937.1:0-1080 GCF_000151845.1 Pteropus vampyrus
GGAAAAAGTTTAAAAATTTCCTCTTTAATTTGAAATTTAAGTCAATCGGCATTCAAGTACGCATCTCTGGCTAATCCCTGAACCGAATCAAGATTCTAATTCTCTAAGAAATACTAAGTTTCACATCAAAGGGATGGCGTAACGGGAGCCTGAAAACAGAAATGCTCCCCCACGCACTTCGACAAAGAGCAAGTACTGCCCTTAGCGCGCCGCAAACCACACAATTAAACAGTTTACTCTGAGGACAAAGTCCTACCTGCAGTTTTCTTGCAATTAACACTGCAAGGTTGAAACTGATGAGCAGTGATCCAAGAATCATGGAGTTAAAAAACTGCAGAGCGCAGACCAGGAGCAAGCCGGCCACCTGCATCCCATACAGCCAGGCCGCCTGCAACAGCCAGAGAGCAGACGGCGAAGCGAGTCAGGTCGCGAACATGCAGAACACGCCCTCGGCTCAGACTCAGTCTAAAGAAGGGAACTAAACCACATACGACAGTTAACAAAACACTTACAATTTCGTAACATTAGTTAAAGAGGAAAGGAGCAGAGATAATAGGAAGCGAGCACGGAAAGAGGCCAGCGGCTGGGCTGGCACCGGCAGTCTTCGGCTTTCCTCTGAATTGTTACGGTTACTGTTCCAGCCATCGGCCGGCCATCAGCATTGTCTCGGATTCGGTTACTTCCTCATTCCCACGCTTTGGGGCTGGCTTTGGGGCTGCACTGTGCATCGCTTCACTTGATCTGTGTGCGTGTTAATGCCCCCCCCTAGATGGAGTGCAGGGCCACCTACCAGCCAGCCCGAGACTCCCAGCGGGCACGCAGGCGGCACCAAGAACGCGCTGCTGATTCTGGCATAAAATCTACCTTTTTAAGGTGTACAGTTCCTGACATTTACTTTACTTAACAGAGTTGTGCAAACATTATCACAATCTAATTTTAAGATATTCTCACACCCCCAAAGAAACCCCACACCCAGCAGCACCCACTCCTCCTGCTCTCCCCCCTCCCCAGGTCCCGCCAGACACCAAGCTGCTCCTCCGTCTCTGCAGCGGCGTATCCAGACACGTCACTCAAACGCAA
>NW_011923938.1:0-1080 GCF_000151845.1 Pteropus vampyrus
TACATCTACCATATGATCCAACCATTACATTTTTCAGTTTTTATCATCAAGAGAAAAGAATATATATTTTCATGCAAAGGACTATATATGAATGTACATAGCAGTTTTATTTGTAATAGGATGAAATGAAACTACCATTATCTATATCACCAAATGAATGGATAAATAAATTGTATTATATTCATACAATGGATGAATGACAATAAAAAGGAATGAACAATTAAAATATGATAAAATGTTAATTAATTTTAAAATAATTAGGATGAATAAAAAAGACAGACAGAAAAAGGACACGTGCTATCAAATCTATGTATACAAGTCTATAATAAGCCAATTAATCTATAATGATAGAAAGCAGACCATTTATTTCCTGGGTGGTGGTTGTGGAATGGCAGTAGAGTGGAGATAAAAAGAGGCATGAGGATACTTTTTAACATGATGAATATGTTCATTATCTTTTATTTGATAATAGTTTCACAAGTGTATTACATATGTCAGCACCAAATTGTGCATTTTAAACATTTATAGTTTATTGTATCTCAAATATACTTCAATAATAAAATAAAAGCTACTAAAATAAAAAAAAATACTAAAAGCTGTTAAAATAAAAAGTGAATATGGAGAAGGGAAAAAGCAAAAAAATAAATTGAAGGTTATTATTTATTTTCAATCAACATCAACTTAAACATATGTTGAAAAGAATCAGCATCTGCTACATAATTATTAATTTTTTTTGCTGAAAAAATGAAGGAATATGAAAATAAAAATACAAGTTTGGTTACAGGATTGAAACATGAAACCAGAGATGAGAACAAAGCTCATGCTGGAAAAAGTGGTTTAGAATAATTTAGATTTAAATTAAGTTTAGAATAAATTTAAAAAAGCCCAGTAGTCAATGTTCATGGGTAAATTCATGAAAAATTTAAAGTTAACCAGAGCAAATCATGGTAACTGGAAAATTAACTCAGAATCTTTTAATCTCTTATATATTCTTAGATTCATTCTGACAATTGGATATTGATTATTAGAAAAGCATATGTCTCACGTGGAGACTTAACAATAGATTTCAAAATAATTCTA
>NW_011923939.1:0-1079 GCF_000151845.1 Pteropus vampyrus
TCCCCAGATGACTTTTATGATGACCAAGTTTAAGACTCAATTTGACTAGATACTCGTACATCATGTCAATGTCAGCATCCATGATTTCATGTAAAGGTTCAGCAAGATGGAGGGCAGGGACAACTTTCAGGACAGAATGTTCTTTGTAGTTCATACTGGAAAGATGCAAGAAAAGGGAATTCTGGGGGGAACAGGTCAACCTAGCCAAATAAATGCATTTCCGAACCATCGCACCACGGCAGGGACTCTCCCGTCCTCCCCGCCACAAAGGTCGTCCTGGAAATACACAGATTTAATATTCGACACATCGCTTCACAGCCTGTTCTGAAACACTCGCAACCAAATTATTTTACCGCCTTTGGATATTTCCAAAATAGTGGATAAGTGTGTTTTTTCTTTTTACATCTGAATAATTCAAAGAAGTCACCAGAGTGTCATCACCCAGAAAAAACTGAGGACCAGTCCTATGTGTAAATTCTTGTTTCTATCCTAAAACACAAAAACTGCTTGCAACACCCAAAATGACAGTTTTGCAGCTTCGCCAATTTTCGTTCCAAACTTCTTTGGAAAATTCATCACACTAGTTAATATTTCACCCAGGATCCAAAAAAAAAAAAAAAAAGATTGAAAATTACATATTTATAGAAACTCTTAATGTAAGAAGAGAACACTAGGATTTCATGGAGTTCGTTAATAAATTTAAGAGCTATGATTCAGCAATCCAAAGTTGTTGTTTTATTTTTCGTTATGAAAGAATGAACTAAATCCCAGGGACCAAGATGAACCCAAGCTGAATTAACAAACAGAGCAAAGGCAAAGTTTAATCGAACTGCTGGCTCCACTGCAACGTCATTACCTTGAAGGCAAGGTCAGGAAAAGTATTCCATGAAACTGCTCCTCTAAAGAAAATCTGGATCAAAATCACGGGTTTGGGGGATGCTATAAAAAAACAAAGAAATTTTGAATCAGAATCAGAAGAGTGCTAGTGTGTTTCAAAACATCTCAAAATAATACCTGAGCGAGACCTATTCAGTTCGTTTTACCATTTATGGAGCTGGTGCTGACCCTCCCCAGCCTTC
>NW_011923940.1:0-1079 GCF_000151845.1 Pteropus vampyrus
TTTGGAAAGTTCACTCTGAGGTATGAGTATTTGTTGAGTGATATGCAAAGTATGTTTTCTGGTAGGCGAAGACTTCTTAGGATGATAGGCCGGCTTTGAGTTTTTTTATATCAACATCATTGGGAGGAGGAAGTAGTCCTTTTTTTCGTGAGCTGTTCAAATTGTTCCCCTCTTCGAAAAACTGTTTCTCCAGAATGGGCTGGAGCTGACCCTCCCTAATCTCATGACCCCAGTTGTTATTAATTTCTCTCTCTCCCCCTCTGCCTTATTGTTTATCATGGCATTTAATTAAGTTGTGAGTATAAATTTATAATTGAGTGAAAAAAAAAAACGGACTTCAACCATAGAGATTAATTATTACAGAATGCCACTTAAACATCATATCATTATATACTTGTAGTTGAGTGAATTTATTTGAAATACTTTTAGGTAAGTTTTTGGAGTTTGAATCATCTATGCTTTCAATAAATCTGAGCACTTATTACAAAGCAATCTGAATACTTCTGCATAAAACGCTGAAGGCTCACATTAGTCTTCAAGGAGCATCTCATTGACTCAGGAGAAAACAATATGAAAAGAATAGATAATACACACAAGTAAAAATTTTTTAAAAAGAGGTAGTGTTAACGCTTTGCCCGCTGCATCAGGAAAGGACGCTCTGTGGAGGTGACATTTTGCGGGAAACTTCCAAGGTGACAAGAAGTTATTGAACATTGAGAATCTCCAGGTGGATTCAGAGGCTGGATGGATGGCTCATTCATAGGAGTGTGGGGTGGAAGGGTGTCTAGAATGACACTCAGGGTTAGACAGGATAGGGATCAATGAGGGAGGATCAAATTACCTGGTCCAGCGTAGGACACCTGGACAGTGTGAGCCAAGCCACAGACATGACCCGCTGGATGTTCGGGTCTGCAGGCTGGGGTCAGATTTGCACAGATCCTGTTGATTAACGAACTGATTCCGGTTCACGGATGGAATGCGCATAGCAGATGAGACTTGCCTGGCAGGATCGGTGAGAGCAGGAAGAGAGCTATGTCATGGCAGAACAAAGAGCCTGCACCAGTAGGGAGCAGAGATGA
>NW_011923941.1:0-1078 GCF_000151845.1 Pteropus vampyrus
TCACCCCGGCACCTGTTTTGTCAGGCAAAGCATGCAGTTGTTGGCTCAGTCTAGCCTGATCCCGAATAATACAGGGCTCTTGATTTCTTAGTGTCGCCAAGAGTCCCACTGTCCCTGTGTTTGCTGCTTCCCTGTCACCTGGCTGGCTTCAGGCTCAGTATCTGCTCCTCAATCTGGGGCTGTGTGGGTGGTTCCTGGGCAGGAGGTGAAGTTTAAACAGAGCCTCATTGTTCTTCCCGGGATTGCTCCATCCTGTGTGACCCCCGCCCTGCCTCACAGGGACCCTGCAGGCTGGGCTCTGCCTTTTTGGCTGGAGGATCCCGGTTGAGATCCTTGGTGGGGGCTGTTTCTGCTCAGCGCTGGTGACCTGCCCAACTCTAATCATCCCATCCCCATCGCTCCCCACACCTGGGTTCACATGATTAGGGATACAGGAATCTCTAACCTGATGCTCTTGGTGGGTCTTCTGTGCTGTCACCAGGAATTTTCAAGGGGAAGTGGCGGGGTGGGGGTGGGGGGGGCGGGGTGAGGAGTTTTCCCTTCCAAAATACACAGGAATTTGGTTAAATCAAGGAATCATAAAAAGTAATATATTAACACCTTGAACATTTTGTTTTCACTTAAAACCTGTAAACTGATCGAGGGACAAAACCTTTGCTTGGGTGTCCTCAGGTGTATCTGGCAAAACGCGACTTCTCCCGGTTCCTGTGGGCTCGTCCTGGGTTCTCTTGTCCATATCTCCCACAAAGCACGGGATTCCCCTCCCTTCCTCCACTTCTAGGTCTATCTGCTTGAACACGGAACCAACCCTCTGGGAATTCAAGCATTTACATTCCCCTCCTTCCAAGGCACGGCCACCTGTTTGAACATGCCTTCCCCAGGCACCTATTTGCTGAGAAGAGGAGGGCTTCCAACATTTCTCCTGTGGATCCGATGAAGTCCCAGCGTCTAAGCGACTGATGTGAGCAAAAGTCCCCCGCTCACGCTGGGAATCCCCTGGGACCTCAGCACTTCTGTGCGTCCTCAGGGCCCTTCATTCTCTGGGGCTGTACTCTGAGCCCTTGTAAGAGCCCTGACC
>NW_011923943.1:0-1078 GCF_000151845.1 Pteropus vampyrus
CACAGGGAGCTCACTCCCCTTTGGTCCAGGGGACTCGGGGACGGCGGGGGAGGGGCACCTCGCTCTGACCACTGGGTCCGGACCGGGTTTGCAGCTCGGGGTCGGTGGGGTGGAAGAGGCCCGGGCTCACAGCTCGAGGCAAACCCGCGTGTGAGCCTGGCGGACAGAGCCTCCCACCCCGGGGACCTAGCCGAGGGGCCCAGTGGGGCAGGGGACGGAGAGCGGAGGACAGGAGGTGACTCAGGTCAAACTCAGGCCCGCTCTAGCAGACACAGCACAAGTGTTCGTCATCCAGCCCATAAAGGGACTGTGAGCTCCACGGACGTGGACACAGGTGTACGTACGGTGACACAGACGCTGGCAGCGCCAGGGCAGGGCAGAGATCCCGGGGGAAGGCCCTGCACGCGTGCACACGTGTGTGCACGTGCACGTATGCACACGTGTGTGCACGTGCGCGTATGCACATGTGTGTGCACGTGCGCGTATGCACATGTGTGGGGGTGTGTGCACGTGGGGGTGCACGTGCCGGTGTATGTGTGCACACATGCGTGTGTGTGGATGGCTGTGCATGTGTGTGTGTACACGTGCGGGTGTGGGTGTGCACATGTAAGTGTGTGTGGATGGGCGTGCGTGTGTGGATGGGCGTGCGTGTGTGGATGGGCGTGCGTGTGTGGATGGGCGTGCGTGTGTCGATGAGTGTGCGTGTGTGGATGGGCGTGCGTGTGTGGATGGGCGTGCGTGTGTGGATGGGTGTGCGTGTGTCGATGAGTGTGCGTGTGTGGGTGGGTGTGTATACGTACATATGGGTGTGTGTTTATGTGTGCACATGTGTGTGTGTTGACATGGGCTTGTGAGTGTGGATATGCGTGAGTGTTCGCGTGCGAGGTGCAGCTGGGACTTGGGGTTCTGGGCAGGGCTGACATAGGAGGTGCACAGGCCGGCAGCAGCGTGGCGTGGGGGACAGCCGGCCTGGCAGGCCTGGGGGGTCAGGAGGGGCTGGGGGAGGGAGTCTGGGGCTGTGTAAGTTGGGTCCTCCGGGGAAAAGCCTGCAGCCGCCCTTCAGGCCAGGCCACCCTGA
>NW_011923944.1:0-1077 GCF_000151845.1 Pteropus vampyrus
TGTCACCTTGGACAAGTGGCAGGGGGCAAGGCTTCTTTCTTCTGGCTGTTTCTTCTGCTGACCGGGAACCGGGGTTGTCATCTTGGGGCCCCACGAGTCGCCTTTCTGATGCATGCTGTGAGGCCAGCACTGTGCCCTGGTTCTCCCCGCCTGGAGGCAGACAGTTCGGGAGTGGGTGTCACCGAGCTAGTGTGAGGGGACAGCTTGAGAACCGGATGGAGGCCTCGTGCCTCCGCCCCCATCCTGGTGGGGCTGGGGGCTTGAGCTGTAGCTGCCCTCTTTCCGGCTGAAGAGGGGTGGTCGTCTCCACTGGGGTGTTTCAGAGCCCAGAGCAGGGGACCATCCCCTCCCTGACGCGCCGGCCGTGTGCAGGCTCCGGGGAGGTCCAGGCTGCCACAGAGCTTCTGCCAGCAGAGGTTCCGATGCTGGCGTCACTTACTGTCCTACAGCCTGCTGGAGGAGAGCTACGTCATGAAGGACCCCTTCACCTCGGACAAGGACAGATTCCTGATCCTCGGCTCGCGGTGCAGTGTATGCAGCAGGCTGGTGTGCGTGGGCCCGGTGAGTGAGTCACGTGCGGCTGTTCCTCTCTTCCTTCCCCACCGTGGCTGGGACGCCACACGCATGATCGAGGGACAGGTGACACGTGACCCTTTCCCAAGGACGGTGTGTGCCTCCACGTTTCCTTGTCACAGTGACCCTGGGGTCCCTCATGGTCACTAGGTGAAGTGGCCGGGGCTGGTTCATAGAGGTCCGTTGGGTTCTCATATGGACGGCCCCTGCAGCCAGCGGAGGACAGGGGACAGATGCAGCGGCAAACTGGGGTGAATCAGAGGCTCTCCTTGGGGTGGAGGAATAGAAATAGATTGATGGAGGTTCTGCACCACCCCCAGACCCCCGATAATTCTCCACCCGCCCCCTACCATCTCTTCCGGTGTCCGTGTGCCATTACCCCACCAATTGTGGAGGTGGCCGCGTGCTGCCTCCCTCCACAGGGTGGTGACCTTGTTTCTAGTTGTTCTTGGGGGACCTTCCAGAGTTAAGGAACCTTGCTTTCTTGAGTGTTGGTGTGTGCCA
>NW_011923945.1:0-1077 GCF_000151845.1 Pteropus vampyrus
GAAAAGTAAATGTTGAAAGGGTTCTTTTATTCAGAAGATACCAAATAAAGATTTTCTTTTCTCTTTTTTGGGGGGGTGAGGTCTCTTATAATTTTTTTTCAGTTTTATTGAGGTATAATTGACACATACAATTATAAGGTATTTAAAGTGTACAGCATGATGATTCATTCAATATACATATACACTGTGAAAGAATTTCCCCCATCAAGTAATTTAAAACTTCGATTATCTCATATATTTACTTTGTTTTTAGTGAAAATATATTCTCAGGAAATTTTAATTATATAATACAGTGTTATTAACTATAGCCATCATGTTTTATAGTAATTCTCAGAACTTATTCAACTTATAATTAGGAGTTTGCATCTTTTTACCCTCATCTCCCTAATTTCAATACCCACCAGTCCCTGATAATCACTCTTCTATGTTTTTAAGAGTTCTATTTTTGTTACTTACTTGTTTGCTTTTGCATTGTTTTAGATTCTACAAATTGGTGAAACTTTTTAGTAACTTGTCTTCCTTTGTCTGGCTTGTTTCACTTAGTATAATGCCCTCCAGGTTCACCCTTGCAACAGGTTCACCCTTGCAATAGGTTCACCCTTGCAACAGCTTCACCCTTGTTGCAAATTACAGGATGTCTTTCTTTATTTTAAGGCTGAATAATACATACATATACGTACATATATATATATATATATATATATATATATATATATATATATATATGTGTGTATATATATATATATATACACATACATATCACATTTCTGTATATATCATACTTTGTGATATATGATATATACATGTATCATATTTATCATATATATTTTGTGATATGTCTATCTAGCTATACCATATTTTCCTGACACATTCATCCGTTGACACTTAGGTTATTTCCATTCCATCACTATTGTGAATAGCAAAGACTGTCTATCAAGTAAATTTTCATGAAATTTACCTTGACTCTGTCTCACAGGAAATATTCTAGAGAGTATAAGTAACATATCAGAATTGTCTAATCGAAATCAAGGTAATTGGAGTATTTATATCTCTGACCTCTTGGAAAGGGATGCCCCT
>NW_011923946.1:0-1076 GCF_000151845.1 Pteropus vampyrus
GTCGTAAAAATACCGTTAGAGAGCCCAGCGGGGCGTCCAGGCCTCCAGCCCGCTCTCTCAGCCTCTGCCTCTCCGGGTCTCTGTCCGTTCTCCCGAGACTTCCTCCTTCCCTTCTTTCTGGACCTCTCGCTTCTCTTTGGCGTTATCCCTCTGGAGTGATGGTTTATACTTTTTGGGGGGGTTGAGCATCCCTTTGTGAAAATAAGATGAAAATGATGGGCCATCTCCGTGGGCCAAGCCCGCAGTTGCCATTAAACTGCAGGGAGCTCACAGGTGTCCTGACACCATCCGCACACTCCCTAGGAATCCGAGGGCCGCAGAGGATAAAGACCCTAGTGTAGAAGAAGCCTCTCCTTGCCCTGTCCTGCCGTCCCTGGTCCCCTCACTGTTCCAGGAACACACAGGCACATGGCTACCCCAGGGCCTTTGCACCTGCTGTTCCCTGCGTGGGATGCTCTTCCCCAGAGATCCACATGGCCCTCTCACTTGCTTCAGGCCTCTGCTCAGATGTCACCCCCTCTGAGGGCTTTTCCCGCCCCCCACGTATACACATCATTCCCGCCTCCCGCCCGTCCTTACTGCGCTTTGTTTCAGATCAAGTGTCACCTCCGAGCATTTTTTAAATACTGATACATTCATTTACTTGACTAGCCTCTCTCCCCGACCCCATCCCGGGTAGATTTTTGCGAGCACCGCTGGGCCAGGAAGTTTGTCTTTTGCTCCCTGCCACGTCCCCAGAGCACGGCCTGGCACACAGAGCACGGCCTGGCACACAGTACGGGCTCAGTGCATTTTGTCACATGGCTCTTCTTTACCTCATTAGAACACCAGTGTCAAAGGCCGCCTCCTCCAGGAAGCAGATAAAAGCTGCGAACCTCCTCTTGGACATCTTTGGAACCAGTCGCATCCTCCGTCCTCAATTTTGGAGATGCCACAAATTCCCTGAGGACAGTTGAGAAGCCTTCAGGCTAAGACCCTTCTAGAAGGCCGAGGTCAAAACCGGGCAGGACACAGTGACAGTCCCAGTGAGCTTGCACGAGCGCGCGCACGCGTGTGCACACACACACACACACATG
>NW_011923947.1:0-1076 GCF_000151845.1 Pteropus vampyrus
GGGCCAGCGGACCGGGTCTGCGGGACCGTAAATGGGGTTCACAGGTGAAGGTTACCGCCGCCCCGCCCCGGGCCCCGACAGTTCAGTGGGGCTCCCGCGCTGTCCGAGGCTTCCGGAGAGCCACTAGGGACGGCACGCAACTGCCAGGAATCGTGACAGGCCCTGCGGGGACGGCCTCTGCCACCCGTCTCCCACTCCGAGGTTTCAGCAAAAACGACAGAGCCGCGAGCGCCGCTCTGTAGGGACGCGTCATCACGTGTCATCCTTTGGTTGCGGCCGGAATAGAGAGGAGCCGGGCGCGGCCATTCGGGGCGAATCAGCGAAGGCTCCCCATCCTCCACTGACACTTCGCGAGATGGGACAAATCATGTCGCTGCGTCAGCATGGGCGACCGTGTGCAAATGCCTCATTTATCACACACCTGTCACATGCCCAAACGCCCCGTAGATCGCCCCGGGAGGTGCTCGCGGCAGTGTCGCTTCGAAGGCGGGGTGCAGCCCCACGGGCACGGGCCCCGTGTTCCCGGAACCGCCGCTGGGCCAGGATCCAAACGGGCCCCCTGCCTCCTGAGACCCCCAGATAGTTCCCGCCCACAGTCCCTGGCGCCTGCGCACCCCGACCCGCGGTGCGCCGTCCAAGCCTGGTCACTGTGTTCTCACCCAGCCCAGGGTCCGCCTGGGGACGTCCACGTCCGCGCGGCCCGGGGCTGCGGGGCAGGGCCGCACCAGCCCGCGGGAGCTCGGCCCCCCGGATGCCCAGCCCGTGGGGGAGGGGCGGGACGGCCCCGCCACCGAGCAACCCCAGCCCATCACCCCCCGCCCCCTGTGGGGAGCTCAGGCCTGCAGCCCGATTCCGGCCCTCAGTCCGTCCACGCGCCCCGTCCCCGGCAGTCACCGCCATGCTTGGATGCCCATGACCTTGGCAGTTGGTGTTTATCTGAAGATAAAACAGTAGGGAAACCAGCGGCGTCCGCGGACACAGGGCGCGTGCGCACTCGGTCCGGGGCTGCGCCACTCGGAAAGGACGCCTCCAGCCCCAAGGGGGTCCCCACGTCACGTATGACGCTGCCCATCTGC
>NW_011923948.1:0-1076 GCF_000151845.1 Pteropus vampyrus
ATTATAAGCTTCTGATAAGGCAAAGGAAGATCAGGTAATCTTTTCATACTATTAGCCCCCCTAGGTGGATACCAGAGTTTTCTATTTATCCACTAGGCCACAAAAGGAGGCCCTTCTATAGTAGGCACAGGCTTATGAGTAAATTTCTTATCCTTACTAATTTTTCTACTAACTGCGTGGGAACAGGAGTATAAACTGGTTCTAGTATTCAGCTTGTTATAATTTATTCATAATATCTTTAAGAGGCGCGTCAAAAGGAATTTCCCTTAATAATTGTTCAAATAAAGGGTTTACGCATTCTGGACACGTCAGGGTGACTAGAGCTGATTCCATACGCGGGGAATTTACTATGTTTTCCTCAGAGCCAATTTTGAGGAAATTCATTTGTATAGCGTTTACACTTACTAGAATTTGTGCTACCCAAATTCCCCCTCTTAATAGGATCATTTCTAAGAAACCAATTATCCCTAAACACATGCCACGTCCTCATTCTTGACGATGCATTCCTTGAAGCCTCTGTCCCCATCTCCGGACCTTGTCACGCAGTAGGGTAGAAAGAGGACGCGGCAAAAAACTAGATCTAATTGTCATTAAATTTACTTTTTTGGTCACTCTCCCTAAATATTGCCAATTTCCTGTCTCCACCGCTACCCTCTTCCTTATAATGAAATTCCTACGTTCCTACCTCACCTGTCTGGATTTCAATCTCCAGGCCAGGCCACATCTCAGGAAGGACAATTTCTTCCCACTGTTGGGGCTCTGACACTGTGAAGACAGCTCCCTCTCATTTGGTTCCTACCATCATACTCCAGCTTCGAACTCCTCTGGGCCCCCATGGCTCCCTCTTCTCTGCTGTAAGAACAACTGGCCACCTTGCTCTGGCTCACATACTGGCATTAGGCTTGAGTTGTTCAGCACAGGAAGGGTATGGATGAAGGATGAGGGAGACCTAGTAAGCAGTTTTAAGTAGCAGAAGAAATAAGGAAACACAGGACTTCAATTCTAATTCGCTTGCCCTTCAAACAATTCAGTAGTATTCCTGCACTTGTAAAAGCGAAAGGACCTCAGCTGGCTTA
>NW_011923949.1:0-1076 GCF_000151845.1 Pteropus vampyrus
TTGTGCCCTGAGCCATTTCACGATATCCAGGATGGAACTTTGTGTTGCCATCTCCTTGTCTAAATACCCTCCCACCTCAGATAAAGCACTCGCTTCCCCGGGTGACTTAAAAAATAAGCCCCTCCTGTCCCTGAGCTGACCGCGGCTGCAACGCGCACTGGCTTTCCAATCAAGCTTGTGAGAGTAAACCGTTTACGGACATTTTTACTTAATGAACATTTTTTCCAAAGTCTTCCTTGCATTTGTCTTTCACCAAAAAAGGACAATTTCCGCCAATGGCCGCATCGTTTCTCCAAAACTTGAGAAGGATGAAGAGCGAATAGTAGAAACGAAGCAACGCTGTGGAGGTGTGAGAAGCATAGAGTTTAACTTTCTTCACGATATAAAATATAATTAATTCTGATTTCTCTTTTCCTTTCCGAGAGCTATGACGTTCTAAAGGTTTAAAAATCCTATTGATGTAGCATTTGTTACAATAAAAACTCATGGGGTTTGCGAGATGGTGAAGATTTGAAAAGGCAACAAGAATAATACTTAGGGCTAAATGCAGACGGCCAGCCGTGACTGACCAAGATTCTCACGTCAACCCTGAAAGCTTCCCGAGCTTGCTGATTTCTTCGTAGCCTTTTCTCATGGATTCCCCGTTCCCCGCATAGCTCCAGTAAAGCAGAAGCGAAGCAAATAATTTGCTTGCGACCCCCTCGGGAGCTTTAACTTTCCAACTTCGCCAACGTGCGCTGGGTGACAGGGAAGCGGATTCTGGGCCCAAGCCTGGGTACCTCCCTTCGCCGAGGGAAAGGCCAGGGGTGCCCATGGCGCCGGGTGCCCCGTGGAGCACACGTGGCCCACCCCGTCTCCTTGACAACGGTCCCCCGGGCTGTCCGCACCTCCCCGGCTCGCTCCACTCTCCCGAACCCTAGAATGTGCGGGATGCACCATGTCCTTCACCCCAGGCCCCAGGAGAGCCGCTGCCCCACAGGCCGCTTCGCAAGCCGGCTGCCCCCCCGCAAATCTGCTCATGACCGGAACCCCGATTCCTACGGGCCGCTTCCCACGCCCTTCTTTCTTTCCTGCTT
>NW_011923950.1:0-1076 GCF_000151845.1 Pteropus vampyrus
GCCCCCACACGTCTCGGCACTTCCAGGGGTGCTCATGCCCAGCACACGACTCGCTGCACCAACGCGGGGAACACGCGGTCACAGGTTCCATTCGGCACGACATGGCTCCTGTGTCACCGAGCTCCTCTACTGGAGGGTGAGCGTGCGTCCACTGGCGGGGTGCACGCCTCGACGCAGACCCAGGTCCGTAACCCCCACTGTCCCCACCGCATATGCTGTGTGGCCATCGTCAGCTACTCAACCCCTCTGGGTCTGTACTTCTCACCGACAGGAGGATGTTTTACCTCCACAGAGCCATTTAAAAGGGTGGACGAGTCAGCAACTTGAGCGCCCCCGCCCAGGTCCCTGGCAAAGAGCACGTGCCTGATGAATGTCTGTTGACACAGCAGGACACGGAGCTGGAGGCGGCAGGCGGGACGGGAGGGTGCCTGCCCGTCACCTCTGGAGAGGCGAGAGAGGTCCACGGACGACAGGGAGGCAGAGCCGCAGCCCCGAGCTCGAAGTGGGGCTGAGAAGGGGCTGAGCTGGCCCGGCCGGGACCGGAGGGTGCGGGGCCGTGGGCAGCGGAGGGAGATGGGTCCCCAGAGGTGGCAGCTGATGTGTCTCAGAGTCCACACTTCTAGCTCACTTCGGCGCAGACCCTCCACGGAGGCCGTGACTGGGTCGGGGGCGGGATCTGGCCGGCAGGTGGTCGGCGCTGCTCGCCTCCTCCAGGGGTCCCCAGGTGGCTCCTTGTTCTCTTGCTCAGCAGACCCAGAACCCCGGGTGTCATGACTTCAGACTCTCTCTGCTGTGCAGCCTTCCATGACCCCGCCCCCAGGACAAGGGTCACCCCTTCCCCCGCGGCCCCCTGCCAGTCCGTGTGCACCCTCACACGTGGGACGAATGCTGGCACCCGTCCACGGTCCTCCACGGACTGAGTCCTCAAGGGCAGGGCCCTCCCCTCCGGCCCCTGCCTAAGTCACAGGCACCATGTACTCGGTGCCGTGTGCTAAGCGGTAAGTGGACGAGTGAATTCTCCTGGTTCTGCCCTACGCCGAAATAGGGGAATAGCGAATAAGAGAAATATGTCTCCC
>NW_011923951.1:0-1076 GCF_000151845.1 Pteropus vampyrus
ATATTTTATATATATTTTATATATATTTTATATATATAAAATATATATATTTTATATATATTGTTATATATATTGTTATATATATAAAATATATATATTTTATATATATTGTTATATATATATTTTATATATATATATATACATATAAAATATATATATTTATATATATATATATAACATATACATACATGTATACGATTCCAAAGACGTAAACTAAGTAGATGTAATGAACTTTAAAAAGTTTTTCCTCATCATTCAGTTCACATTCCTTATAGACCATTCAGAAAGTTCCAGAAAGTAACTCAAGCTCGGGTCGCAGAGCACGGCTGCCCTGAGCTGGCTAACGTTCAGCACCTGTCTGGAAAGCTGAACACAAGTGTGCTCGTACCCAGCCCTTTTTAAAAATGCCGTCAGGGCGCACACGCTGGCGAGGGACAGGGCACGGAGCTGGCTTGCGGGGCCAGTGGGCATGGCCGCCTGCGCGAGATGCTTAATGGCAGAAGGGGACCTGCTCTTCAATCTCAACAGCCTCACTCGCTCAGGCAACTCGCTTGTCACTTTGAGGCTTCTCCGTTCGAGAGCTCCTGTCAGGGCCTGTCACCCAGGAGAGGCGCCGTCCCGCTCAGCCTGCACCCACAAGCTCAGAGACGCCCAAACGCTCACTCGAACCCCTCGATTAAGGGGCTCAGAATCAGCTCGTGTTGCAAATGGCCCGACGGTGTCCACCGACCAACAGCTCTGTTCCCCGTCACCCCAGCTGAGTGCCGGCCAAGCGGGCCAGCGCACAGCGTCCCCACCAAAGACCGCGTCCTCCACGAGAAGCACGAACGTCACACTCAGCTCTCTGCGGCGCGTGTGTCCTGCAGATGCTCCCCGGAGCCAGCACCTGACCAGCGCCTGGACGGCTGCTCTGTCCCCGTCACAGGTGCTCGGGCCGGTTTACTCGTCACAGTGTCGGTAGCTGGCCGCGGACGCGCGATCATTTTGCGACATAGATGAAAACGTTATGGCCGCTGGTCATTGCTCCTAACGCAATCATTGGCGATGCGTCCGCCTCTCTGTTTTGAGTTTGAGAG
>NW_011923952.1:0-1076 GCF_000151845.1 Pteropus vampyrus
AAATTCAAATAATCACTGGTATACGCTAAAACTCTCTGCTAGAGATTGTGTTTCAACTCTTAAAAATTTACATTGCATAGTTTTGAACTTGTGATGAAAAGAATGAGAGTTGTGCCAAATATCTCTTTCTCCACTTTTTCTTCAGTAGTAAAGCTTCCAGTTTGGTTGGGAATAGAGCCGCTTGGAATAAAGATCCTTTATCCAGCCTCCCTTGCCACTAGGTCTGGTCATGTGACCAAGTTCTGAGCAATGGATATAAGTAGCTGTAGGATGTGCAACTTCTGAAAAGTGTGCAGCATCTCTTCTTCAAAACTTCCTCATTCCTTTAGGTGCAGTGAGAGCATGGAGTAGACAATAATATAACTTTGGGAATAGAAGCCATGAAAGCAGCAAGATAGCAATAGATTGGGTCTCTTACACCACAGAGCACCATTTTAATCCTGGATTAACTGATTTTTTGAATCAGACTACTTGAATGTGAGAGCAAAATAAATTTCTATTTTTGTAGTCTTATTATTTGAAGACTTTCTATAACTCATAGCCTATTACATATATGTATGTATGTGTGTGTATATATATATATATATATATATATATATATATATATATATATATATATTTAATTGAATAGTGTCCTACTAATAAAAGATTTTAGCAGATGCCATTTCCAACTAAGATCTAAATACCGATACATATAATTGCAATGGAAATTTTTAAGAAAAATAATTAGTCAAGATCTTTTTACATGAAAAAAAAGACCAGAAGCGAATGAAGTTTTGTGCATAATTATTTTATCTTTTAAAATTTATTTTTTTCAAGTTCCTCTTAAGTATTCCATTTAATGAAACTGAACTTATATATAACTCAGCACCAAAAAAATCTGACTTCCAGCTGCCAGCGCCTGTGATTTTTTTGCTGAGCACTTGATCTAGCAATAGAAACTGTTCTTCCTGAGGATGGGGCAGGCTGGGAGGTGTTGAGGAGTTAGCATGCACCCCTAACTCAGCGCACCCCTGAACCAATGACTGAAAAGAAGATCATTTATAAATATGCTAGCTTCTTTGCCCTATCTAGTG
>NW_011923953.1:0-1075 GCF_000151845.1 Pteropus vampyrus
TCAAAGCATACTTATGAAAGTCATCAAATCACAAAATAAGAGCAATAGAGAAATAAAGAAACAAAGAAGCTACAAAATGCCTAAAAAAATTAATAATATGGCAATAATAAGTTCTTATCAATAATTATTTAAGTGTTAATGGGCTAAATTTTCCAATTGAAGGTCACAGAATGACTGAATGGATTAACAAAAAAAAATTATATATATTTACAGGAGGCTCAGTCAATTTTAAGGACATACATAAACTGAAAGTGAATGGAAACCGAAGAAGCAGGAGTCTTATATAAGACTAAATAGACTTTAAATCAAAAAGATAACAAGAGATGAAGAAGGTCATTATATAAGATAAAGAGATCAATTCATTAAGAGGATATAATAATTATAAATATATATGTGTGTATATATATATATACACCTACACCCACACACACACATACTTAACATTGGAGTATCTTAAATATATTAAGCAAATACTAACAAATTTGAAGGTAGAAACAGACAACCATGTGTTAATAGTAGGAGACTTAAATACTCTACTTTCAACAATAGATATATCATCCAGACAGAATATCAATAACGACACAATTGACCTGAAGTATATTTTAGACAAAATACAACTAGACATATGTAGAACATTCCATCCAACAGCCACGGAATATATATTCTTTGCAAGCACTGATGGAACATTCTCTAGGAAAAATCATGTTAGGTTACAAAATAAGTTTCAACAAATTTAGAAGACTGAAACCATACCAAGTATTTTCTGACCACAATCATATAAGACTCAAAATCAATAATGGAGGAGGAAAATAGACAAAATTAACAAATTTGTAGAAATTTAACAATACTCTCCTGAATAAGCAATGGATCAGAGAAGAACTCAAAATAAATAAATTAATAAATAAATATTTTTTTGAGACAAATAAAAATGGGAACTCAATATACCAAGACTTATTGAATTCAGCAAAAGCAATTTTAAGAGTGAAGTTATAGCATAATGACTTATAATTTGATTTCAAGGCAAGGAAGCAAAGCAAAAATAAATGAATGGGACTATATATCAAACTAAATAGCT
>NW_011923954.1:0-1074 GCF_000151845.1 Pteropus vampyrus
TCTCCCTCCGTCCCTCCGCTGGCTCCCTCGCCCAGAGCGTGCGGTTTCTCCGCTGGTGTTGACCTCGCCGTGACCCGCCCGCCGCAGCTACGATTTCGAGGCGATTATTCTTCACTCGCGGTTGCTCTGCGGATTTTTTTTGAATCTACATGCTGCTGTTCTTGTTTCGTGTCGCTGATTCTCACTTCAGCGTCTTCGATCGTCACCGATGCGCATTCTCACCCAGAGAGTCTCAGACCACGTGTATGTCGTAAATTTGAGTCTCGGCGCCAGGCGAGGCCCTGGGCCTAACCCTCTTCCCACCTGGAGTCTGCATGGAGACAGATACGCTGCCTGTGTCCTGAGCAAGCCTCCTCGCTGAGAGCGTCCTGATTAGTGCGAGGGCCTCGTGTCTAGCCCCCTGCCTCCTGCATGTGGGGGCTCTCCCCATGGCCCACGCGGACGGCCGATGCCAGCATCCGGGGTTCCAGGCGCAGGAGACGGCCTCGCCCCGCCCCCTCGCCCAAGGACCTGAGCAACTCTGGGTCACGTGACTCCCACTCTGCTTCCCATCCCTCTTCCCTTCGGACTCCTGAGGGTTTTCCTGAATCTTACAAGGGACCGACTTGTGTTCCAGCATTTCTAGATGACTCGTAGAGACGGCTCTAGGTTACCTGCTTCCTCGCGTCTGCGGACGTAAGACCCGGTGCAGGTCGACAGAGGGAACGGTGCAGACGGGCACTGCCACTTACCCCGCGTGACCTTGGCGATGGCACCTGGAAACCGGCTTAGTCTGCACGATAAAGACACCTCCCAGGGTGCTGCCCATCGTCAGGGAGGGTCGTGCGGCGGCCTCGTTCACCCTGCTTCCCCCACCGACCTTCCCGCGCGGGGCGCAGGACTGCCCTGCTTCAGAAGCACGTGCACAGCTGTGCAGCCAAAATGAGCTCTCTGTGAGCGTGCGGTGACAGGAGCCTCGGTCGCAGTGGGAGGGCAGCGAGTGGACCCCACGCGCCAACGGCTGGTGGCCGTGAGAGAGCCCAGGGCCCACGCACGCCGTGACATGGTGAAGGCAGCTGTGGGGCGGGGTGGGCT
>NW_011923955.1:0-1074 GCF_000151845.1 Pteropus vampyrus
TCTCCCAGAAAATAGAATCAACACTACACTCAAACTCATCTATGGAATCCAGTATTACTCTGATATCAAATCCAGACAAAAGTATCACAAAAAAATCTAGAGACCAATTTCTCTTTTAAAAATAGATGCACAAAACCTCAGTAAATACTAGCAAACCTAATCCAGCAACGTCTTAAAAGAATTCTACACCATGACTAAATTGTATTTGTTGCAGGGATGCTATGTTGGGCTAACATCTCAAAATCAATTAATGCAGTACAATGTATTAATAGAGTAATAAAAAAAATGGCATGATCATCTCACTAGATTCAAAAAGTATTTGACAAAACCCAATGCCCTCTCATGATAGGAAAAAAAAAACATTAGCAAACCATGGATAGATAGAAATTTCCTTAATATTAAAATTAGTATCTATAAAAAACCAATGACTAATATTATATTTAATGGCGAAAGACTAAATGCTTTTATCTGATCAAGAAGAAAACTAAGATATCTGCTTTTAGCACTTCTATTTGACAATGTCCTGGAGGCTTTAGCCAGAAAAAATATGCAATAAAAGAAAATAAAATGAATTCAGATTCAATAGGAAAATGTAAAAGTATCTCTACTTGTAGATGACATGTCTTGTATAGAGAAAACTCTAAGGACTTTACTAAAAAAACTGTTAGAACTGACAATTGAGTACAGCAAGGTTTTAGGATATAAGATTTATTGATAGATAGATAGATAGATAGATAGATAGATAGATAGATAAATAGATGGTTTATGTATGTATGTATGTATGTATGTATATTTACCACCTAACTATCCAAGATTTAATATGATTCTTCACAAACTCTCTCATGGAATAGAATATATATATGTGTATATATATATATATATGTATATATATACATATATACATATATATATATATATCTCAACTGTGAGATATATATATATATCTCAACTGTACCTCTATACACTTATTTGCAAAGAACAATCTGAAAATGAAATTAAGAAATAAATCCATTTACATTAGCATCGAAAAGAACAACATTGTTAAGAATAAATAGAACAAAAGCCAAACAAAAA
>NW_011923956.1:0-1074 GCF_000151845.1 Pteropus vampyrus
GTAAGTTTGTCATAGGTTTAGAACCTATGGGCAATATATGAGATATGTTTGCCTCTCAGCCTTTCAACTTCCATGAACATGTCACCCTAACTTTCAGAAAATGTAGAAGAGTACTTAACTGATTATTGAACTTGTTGAAAAAAAAAAAGGTGTTTTGGCTTAGAATGTCCTTTACTGAACAGCAATGTTTCCAAGGATAGTGGTGGGTTCCTAACGGTATTCTCATATGCTAAACAGTAATTTTGTTGGAGAAAAAACAAAAACAAAAACTAGTATAGAATCATGAATTCTGGCTGGGTGACACCTTTTGTTTTAACAATCATCTAAGTGGACACTGGACATCCCCAGATAAAAATTCTAATATCTAATAGACCAGAATATGACCTTCTCAATTTTGCATATGCACACTTTAGCAATCTAAAGTTAGTACTTGGTAAAAGTGCAACTTAGTTTGATAGGACAGACTAAGAGGAAGATGTTCTATCTCTTGAATAAGTGGTGTTGGAAGAACTGGATAGCTATATGCATAAGAATGAAACTGGATCCCCATCTTATACCATACTCAAAAATCAACTCAAAGTGGATTAAAGACTTGAATGTAAGATGGAACACCACAAAACTCCTAGAAGAAAACTTAGGAAAAAAAACTTCTTGACATAGGTCTTGGTAATGACTTTTTTGTATTTGACATCAAAAACAAAGGCAACAAAAGCAAAAATAAACAGCTGGGACTATATCAGACTTAAAAGCTTCTGTACAGCAAAGGAAACTATCAGAAAGAAAGAAAGAAAGAAAGAAAGAAAGAAAGAAAGAAAGAAAGAAAGAAAGAAAGAAAGAAAGAAAGAAAGAAAGAAAGAAAGAAAAAAAATAAAGAGAGAGAAAGGAGAGGAGAGAAGAGGAGAGGAAAGGAAAGGAAAGGAAAAGAAAGGAAAGGAAAGGAAAGGAAAGGAAAGGAAAGGAAAGGAAAGGAAAGGAAAGGAAAGGAAAGGAAAGGAAAGGAAAGGAAAGGAAAGGAAAGGAAAGGAAAGGAAAGGAAAGGAAAGGAAAGGAAAGGAAAGGAAAGGAAAGGAAAGG
>NW_011923957.1:0-1073 GCF_000151845.1 Pteropus vampyrus
AGGTCAAGGTCAGCATGGTACTTTGTAAAAGTTGTCCTATTTAGGTGAGCAAGCTCATCTTTGGGCCACTGACATGTGTGTATAAAATCAAGGATAAGTATTTTTATCAGTGACTTACATGTCACTGACTTCCTGATTTCCTTGAATACACCTGTATATCCTGCTTCAGGGCCCTTCACCCTGATCTCTTCTTCTGGGGAAGTATTTCTTCCCCATCTATTTATCTAGTTAATTCCTATCTACCGTTAAACATAACCTTCTCACAGAAGCTTTCCTTCTTACTCCTCCTCTCTCACTGCTATTCAATGACCATCTGCTCTGGTAAACTGTACCTCACTAGAAAGCATGGATCACATGGTGTTATTCCACACTGTATATCTGGTGTACTGTGTACATATGTCGATATTAGTTACTGAAAATTTATTTCCCTTCTTTTTTATTCTTGTTTTCTATGACTTATTTGCAGTTAAAACCCCATAGTCACTTTTCTTGTTCCTTGATGTGTTTCTTAGCATTTGATGATGGTCATTACCCACCATGTAATAATTTTAGGTGGAAAAACACAAAAATTATGTTATTTACATAAAGAAAGTGACAAGATCAGGCAAACAATACAAATACAGGTCTACATTTCCTTTTCATAAACTCGCTAAGGAGAGGATTTGTGGTAAATGCTAAGTTATCTGCTTTTTTGATTCCTGTATGTGCTTCTTACAACTTGGTCCACTATAGACAATATGGGTTCTGGTTTTCTTTTTTTTAAAAACCAGTTCATGTACAACTACTTCAAATTAAGTGAACAGAGAAAAAAAAACTACATGATGGACTATGAAAAGGTAAACCGAGAAATGGTTTGTATATAAACCATTATTAGTATGTATATATTACACCAAAATAGATTTCTATGACAGAGAATATAAAAATATTAAATTGATAGACATTAGTATTTTTATACCTAGCATCAGTGTTCTCAATGTCATTAAAACTGAATAATATCCAGACTGATACAGCTTATTAAGAGTGAATAAAATAAACACACATACACACACACACACACACACACACACACACAT
>NW_011923958.1:0-1073 GCF_000151845.1 Pteropus vampyrus
CGTGCTGAATTGTGGCTCTGGAACGCCCGGTGTCCACACCCCGGGGAGGTGGAGGTGCTGGAGGCGGCCTGTCTTCTCTGGTAGACCAGGGTCCACACAGGTTTCCTTCGAAAATCCACCATATACATATATATGCATATAGATGAACATATATATGCATATATATGTATATGGTAGATCTGGCAAAAAGCTCTCTAGTGACGTCCATTTTGAGCCGGAACTGCAGACTTTCGAGATACGGTTCACTTGCGGCAAATTCACGGCCCTCCCGGCGCCTCGGGGCTCTCAGGGCGATGATCGGTCGTCTGCGGGTACTGGGGTACAGAAGTTGCAGAAGCACTCACTGACACTTTGAGCCCCTAGAGGGACAAACGGCGTCTCATTCCTCTCTGTATCCTCGTGCAGAGCTCCAGGCCACCCACAGACAGCGGACCCAGGGAGGCTTTGGCCCCTCCGTCCCTGGAGGCCGTCACCCGCTGGAAAGAGGTCAGTTGGGGGACACTGCAGACAGCTGTGGGTCTGATTTCGGCCTCCGTGCCTTATGAGCTTTGCGATCACCTCTTCGAGCCTTTCATTTCTTCATTTTGAGTGCGTCCACGCGGACCATTACGACCATCCCTGGCAGAAAGGTGAGGGAGAGGGAGGTGTCTGCTTCCGTCCTGAAGTCTGATTTCCAAAGCGGAAAGCAGGAAGGAGCAGAGGCCTTAGGAAGGAGCCCCGAGGCCTCTGGGATGAAAAGAGATCGTGCTGAATTGTGGCTCTGGAACGCCCGGTGTGCACACCCCGGGGAGGTGGAGGTGCTGGAGGCGGCCTGTCTTCTCTGGTAGACCAGGGTCCACGCAGGTTTCCTTCGAAAATCCACCATATACATATATATGCATATAGATGAACATATATATGCATATATATGTATATGGTAGATCTGGCAAAAAGCTCTCTAGTGACGTCCATTTTGAGCCGGAACTGCAGACTTTCGAGATACGGCTCACTTGCGGCAAATTCACGGCCCTCCCGGTCGCCATCGGGGCTCTGAGGGCGATGATCGGTCGTCTGCGGGTACTGGGGTACAGATG
>NW_011923959.1:0-1073 GCF_000151845.1 Pteropus vampyrus
CAATTTGACTCTCTTTACCCTGTGTGCCTCCCTCCTCCTCCCCCCAACCCCTATCCTCTGGCAACCACTAGTCTATAGTCCATGTCCATGAGTCTCTGTTTGTCCTGTTCATTTGTTGATTTTAGGTTTATATTGCACATATAAGTGAAACCACGTGATTTTCAACTTTTTCTGTCTTGGCTCTTTTTGCTTAGTATAATTATTTCAAGGTCCATCCAAGTTGTTGCAAATGGCAGGATTTTATCTCTTCTTATGGCTGAGTAATATTCCACTGTATATATGTACCACAGCTTCTTTAGCCAATCATCTATTGTAAGATACTTCAGTTGCTCCCATGTCCTGGTCACTGTGAATAATGTTGCTATGAACATTGGTGTGCAAATATCTTTTCGAATATGGGTTTTCAAGTCTTTGAGGGTAAATACGCAGAAGAGAGATTGCTGGATCATATGGTAGATCAATTCTTAGTTTTTTGAGGAACCTCCATACCGCTTTCCATAGTGGCCATACCAATTTGCAGTCCCACCAGCACTGTATGAGGGCTCCTATTTCTCTGCATCCTCTCCAGCATTTGTTATTACTTATCCTGTTGATTATAGCCATTCTAACAGAAGTGAGATGGTATCTCATTGTGGTTTTGATTTGCATTTAGTTAGTGATGTTGAGCATCTTTTCATATATTTGTTGGCCATTTGTATATCCTCTGTTGAGAAGTGTCTGTTCAGGTCCTCTGCCCATTTTTTGATTGGATCGTTTGTTTTTTTTGTTGTTATTGAGTCGTATGAATTCTTTGTATATTTTGGATATTAGGCCCTTATTGGAGGCGTTGCTTGCAAATATATTTTCCCATTCGGATGGCTGTCTTTACCTTGTGGACAGTTTCTTTTGCTGAGCAGAAGCTTTTTAGTTTGATGTAGTCTCATTCATTTATTCTAGCTTTTACTTCCCTCGCTTTTGAGGTCGAATTTGTAAAATCCTCTTTAAGTCTGAGGTCTTTGAGTTCAGTTCCTGTGTTTTCTTCTATGCATTTTGTTTCAGGTCTTATATTCAGGTCCTTAATTCATTTTGAGTTA
>NW_011923960.1:0-1073 GCF_000151845.1 Pteropus vampyrus
ATATTCTTTTGAAGACCCGTTTTTGACCTTGATCCCCCAACCCGACGAAGACTAAATCCTAAATGAAATCGCAAAGCCACCTGACCTACTGAACATCGGGGCAGGAATCCGAAATAAAATACCAGGGAAGAGCCAGGCAGCACCTCGAAAAGCGAACACATGATAACTAAGTTCTCACGGAGACCACTCGTTATTAGGGGATCTATTAGTAGAATTCACGTTAACAGACCTAAGGAGAAAAATCAGGAGATTATATCTACAGATGCTCAAAAAACGTTAACAAAATCCAAGGGCTACTACTGCTGACAGGGAAGCTCCTGGTAAAACAGGAACAAGCGGGTCCTTTCTAAAGGCGAAGCCCGCGCCCCGGCTGTCTGTGGGCCCGCAGCCCCGCTGAGGTGGAGGCCGCCCGTGCCGGCCACGGCGCTGTGCGTCGCTCCGGAGGCTCGGGCCATGGAATCGGGAGAGAGAAGCAAATCAGAGGCGCGGAAACCGAGACGCGGCGGGCGAAGCCACCGCCTGACGCCACCGCCTGACGCCACCGCAGCCGGGGCTCTGTCGACACAGCTGGATGCGACGTCTGCGGGTGCCCGCCACGGTCTGCAGTGCTTTACGTGCGATTCGCTTCGCCATGACCAGGACCCTGGGAAGTGTTGTGACGTCACTACTCTCCAGAAGAGCAAACCGAGGCCCAGAGGCCCAGAAGCTTGTCCGAGCTCGCTCGGCCAGTCAGTGGCAGAGCTGGGACCGAACCTGGCGGTCTCCCCCGGAGCCCCAGCCTACCCTGGGGAAACCTGCAGCATCGTTTGAAAAACAACTATAAAACGATGCATCCAGCGAGGTGGAGGACACGAAGCTGACATGCGTGAATCTTACCTGCCCTGGGACAAGCAGCGATCACGGAGAAGTGGTGACGGAAGGAAAGGCCCCCTTCATGACTGGAGCGAAAATGAAAAAATGCCTAGGAACAAAGTTAACAAGAACTCGTGCACGATGTCTACGAAGAAAAAGCGCGCTGAGACCAGGAACGACACGGAGAAGCACAGAGACAGAAGGGACGTGCCCTGCTCTGG
>NW_011923961.1:0-1072 GCF_000151845.1 Pteropus vampyrus
TGGGGCCCCCGGGTGGCGGTGACGACCAGTTTCCCTCGCTCTGTTGAGCTCCAGGCGGCGGTGGATGCCCCTCCTTTTATCTGGTGCCCCGGCCCTCAGGAGGGTGTGTGGGTTTGTCAACTGCTGGGTTCAGGAATTTCCCTCCGGAGGGAAAGCCGGCCCTGGGAGGGAAGAGCTAACAGGAGGGAGAGAGAAGCTGCCCGGGGGAGGGGCGTGAGCGCAGGCGTGCTTCGCGCGCCGTGCTCCGTGCGGTGCAGGCTTCGCTCGGGTCTGACCTCTCCAAACCGCAGCTGACATGCAGCGCTGCTCCAGGCGGACAGCCACAAAGTGTGCCGCCCTGCCCGCCCGCCCCTCCCGGGCTGGGAGGGGGCTCCGGGGGCCGGGTTCACGCCCTCGCCACACCGGTAGCCGTCCCCGAGTTAACCAGGCCCCGCTCAGCGGCCCCTAGAGTGCACATTTCCCAAGGACAGGGCTGCAGCGTGAACCCCAAGCTCCCCCCGGGGAGCCCCAGCTCCAGGTCTGGGCAGAGGCTGCGTGGGACACAGGTGTTTGTGAAGAGCGCACAGCCCGGGGTTAGACTTGCTGAGGCTGGAGACAGACGGGGCGGGGAGGGTGGAAGCTGTGAAACCACCTCTGCGCCTGGTTGTGTCTCTGTCTCGATAGATAGATGATTGATAGATAGATAGACGGATGAGACATACGTGATACATAGATACGTACGTACATACGTAACAGATAGATGAGACTCAGATGGATCATGGAGACGTGCGCATACACAGCTGTGCACACATCTCTGACAGATTACAGGAGACGGTTTTCGTCCTGCCTATACGGTCTCAGGTATCTGGGGTCCTAGGAAGAAACCCTGGGACTGGCTCGTAGCACAAGGACCCCTTGCCACGGGCCTCCCTGCGGCCCACTCCGGGACCCCGGTCCACATGGGCCCGGCCGGGCACAGGCTTTCCGACCTCGCTGGATCTCAGGAGCCGTGCAACGTCACAGACCCAGTCTGATTCGTTATAACCATCATCTGATCAAAGGGAGGACGTAGCCCCCCGAGTGTGAGGGGCCC
>NW_011923962.1:0-1072 GCF_000151845.1 Pteropus vampyrus
TCATCCTATGATGAGAATGTTGGTATGCTGATGTTGATCCCAGAGGTCCCTCTAATACTTTCCTCACTTTTTTCAATTCTTTTTTATTTTTGCTGTTTCAGTTGGATGTTTTCTGCTACCTCATCTTCAAATTGCTAATTTGATCCTCTGCTTCATGTAATCTATTGTTGATTCCTTCTAGTGTACTCTTTGTTTCAATTATTGTATCCTTCATTTCTAACTGGTCTTTTTTTATGGTTTCTATGTCCCTTTTTTTGCTTACTATCTCTCTTCGAAGTTCTAACTGAGATCATCTAGTCTTCCTCTAAGTTCGTTGAGCATCCTCATAACCAGTTTTGAACTCTGCTTCTGGTAGGTTGCTTGCCTCCATTTCATTTAGTTCTTTTTCTGGAGTTTTCTCCTGTTCCTTCATTTGGGGCATGTTTCTCTCTCTCTCTCTCTTTTTTTTTTTTTTTTCATTTTGGCTGCCTCTCTGTTCATTTCTATGTATTAGGTAGATTTGCTATGTCCAGTCTTGGCTGGGTCGCCTTATGTAGTAGGCGTCCTGCTTGGTCCTAGCAGAGTCTTCCTGGTCACCTGCTCTGGGTGCTCCAGGAGTGGGTTGTGTGTGCTCTCCTGTTGTAGTTAAGCCTTAATTGCTGTTGGCATATCAATGGGTGGGATTGGTTGTGAGGACTGGCTACACCAACAGAGTATGAGCTACAGTGTGGGGGCTGACCCCACAGAGTGGGATTTGCCCCAGCAGGCTCATGCACCTGCTAAGACCACCCTTTAGGTGTACCACTTGTGCTAATGAGGTAGTGTTCTGTTGTGGTCTGATGCCAGCCTCCAAGTGTGTTGGTTCTGGGATCCCTTGGTCAACAGCTGCCTGTGACTGCCTGGGGTTACCTGGTAGGAGCTACAAAGCAATCTGTGGTTGGTCTCTGCTTGTGCTGGCACTAGAAGCAAGTGTGGAGAGGCCACGCAGCAAACCGAGGCTGGCTGCCACAAACATCGAGCCTGGAGTAGTTCAGCAAAGGATCCAGAGCTCCCCAAGGTTGGAGGCCACCTACTGGCTGCCTACAGAATCATG
>NW_011923963.1:0-1072 GCF_000151845.1 Pteropus vampyrus
AATTATTAAGAAGTTGCACAAAAAAAAAAATGTTAAATGTTAGTGATTGTTTTATTTCCTGTTCCCTCATCCCGACACATACCCCACAGGATTAATCAGTTTGAAGCTGCATGGGGCCTTTTGTGTGTCCAGTATGTTCACTACCCTAATTGTGATCAATGGCTCAAGCCTGATGCCTTTCTCATCTACTCTCTAATGATGACACATCAATCACTGGTTCAAGGTGCAGAATGAAAAAGATGCAGTGTTAATTTTTCAGAGATTCACAGCTAGATTCATCAAACTCATGGTAAGGAGAAAATCACAAAGCAGGCATCAATAGGTATTTAAGAACTAATCGTCCTTATGTTATTAACCTCTAGGTTACCTGTATTGTGGTTAGAGAACATGATGTCGATATTATTTCAATCTTCAGAAATCTCTTTTGAGTTTATTCTTATCTATGATGTAAGGAGGTGCTTAATGGCCCAGAATAGGATTGATTTTTGTAAATACTTCCTGTATACCAGAAGAAAAGATAGCCTAATAAGTGCACCATTTTATTCAACTCTATATTTGATTTAATAAACATATTTAGCAAGATAATGACTAAATACCAGTATTTATAATGACTAGCAACAGAGAATGAAATTAAAAGAAAGATAAAAAAATAGCATCAAAAAATCAAGTACCTGAAAATATATCTAACAACTTCTACATAGAAAAAAATCTTTTAAACATTATTAAAAGAAATTTGTAAAATCTAACTAAATGAATATTTTGTGTTTATTGAGTGAAACTCAATATTGTAAAGATATCTGTTTTACTCTGATTTTTTATGGTAGGTTCAGTTTTTATAATTTTTTTCAGTTACACGTCGCATATAATATTATATTAGTTTCAGGTGTACCACAAAGTGATTAGACATTTATATACCTTACAGAGTGATCACTCTGATAAGTGTAATATCCATCTGACATCATTCATAGTTACTATAATATTATTGACTATGTTGTACTTTACATCCTCATGATTGTTTTTATAACTGCTAAAATGTGCTTCTTATCCATCCCCTTCAGACCCATCCACCCAA
>NW_011923964.1:0-1072 GCF_000151845.1 Pteropus vampyrus
ACATTTTTCAATATACCTGTTAAGTTTGATGGGATATCCATGGATAACTCATCTCACATTTTGGATATAATTTTTTTTGTCTTGTTGCCTTGTTTAGTCAACTTCTGCCTTTTAATAGATGAGGCGTGTTTTTAGTTTTATAAGAAATTGAAAAAATATTAGAAACAAAAAGAATAATACCATCAGTAGTATATTATTATACTATATATGTAAATGCTGATTAATATTGTAGCTTGTTTTGCATTATTCTCTGACATCTTTGTTTTATTTATCTTGTTTATGTCTTTATTTAAATAGAAATAGAATTACAGGAATCTCCAAAACAAGTACCTAGAAAATCAACTTCAAGTACAGGTAATCTGCGAAATAACCTTCTGACTCTAATCATGTATAACTCATAACCCAAATAATAAAAAATTTATATAATTTAATTTTGTTTGAGGTTTCTAAAACCACACCTAGGTTTGGTTATTCACTAGAAAACTTGACAGGATTCAGTATATAGCTGTACTCATGGCTTCGATTTATTACAGTGAGAATCAGGGTAAATCGGAAAGAGAAGAGGGGTATGGGACAAAGTCTGGAGGAAACCAGGCTCAAGCTTTTAGGAGTCCTCTCTCTATGGAGTTCCCAGGATGCGCTTAATTCCACCCATGTCCAATCCTGACACCAAAATTGAGACGTTGTCTACCAGGACTAGAGTCTTACTGGGCTCATTGCCTGAGGTTTTATGGCACACTAGTCACATAGGCATCCTCCCCCTAGCATCGACCAAAATTCCAGACTCCCCAAAGAAAGCAGGTGCTCAGCATGAACCACGTTGTTTCTATAGGCAGTCGAGGCCCAGTGAGCCACTCTTGTCAGTTAAGGAGTGGTGGAACCCTCCCCCAACCAGGTTCCCAGGCACCGACCAAGGGTGAGCCATTCAAACGGGATATCTGAGGATAGCAGTCTTCGGCCAGAAAGTGTCTCTTTCCTATGTTTTGCCATGCTGCAGAGTGCAGCATGTATAGACCACGTTAACCGGAATAGGGTTTTTCATCCTAAACTGAACAGGCTGACTAAAGAGGTG
>NW_011923965.1:0-1071 GCF_000151845.1 Pteropus vampyrus
TTTTAGGGTTTGGTTTTTTATTTAAAGAAATACTTGTTTTTAGGTTAATTCTCTGGTAGTAGACTCTGAGTGAAGTGATAAAAACCAATAAGAAAATAGAATTGGAAAGGAAAGAATTCAAGGAGGGTGATGTATCAAGCAAAGTCCCCAAGAGAGTACCTTGAACTCAGTCCTGCTCTGGGGATAATGTAGGTCCTTAACAGAGGACAAGGGAGCTGGAATATTTCTAGAACTCCCTCCCTAAGATAATGAACGGATCAGGATTCACTGCATAGATTTCAGGCACTTCTTGATCTTCCTGTATGGACAAGGTGGGTTCTAGCAGAACTGAGGACTGTCCTCTAACAAAGAGATGCAGGTGCCAATGTGATGTGTGTGTGTGTGTGTGTGTGTGTGTGTGTGTGTGTGTGTGTGTATGTGACAGTTGTACATGAAGATGGTGAAGGGTTCTAAGGAGTTTTGTGCAGAAATCTAACAGCATCTGTCTCACTATTCCACAAAAGATAACTTGTTAAGGTCTCTTCACAAATTCAGAGCAAATCTAGGTATGAAGTGAAGGAGGTACTATGTAGGCAATGCAAGGTTTGAGGCAGTCACCATATTTTCTTTGGTGTCCCCACCCCCAGGTTGAGGTCAACCTCTGTTAACCTCAACAGAAAGAGGTTAAAGAGGAGTTTGGTTTGAAGATGGACAAATGTGATACTCACCTCATACGGGCAACCTCACCAAAAGATCTCAAAGTCCAGGAGGTGGAGGACAGTGAGCAGGTCTGGAGAGCAAGAACAGAAAGTTAATCCTGAAGGGGTCACTTGGGTCAAAGACAGAAAAATGAGGCAAGCCAGGGCTTCACTGGGGAGAAGAAGAAGGGGATGGGAGATAAAAGTTGGAACTGGAATAACTATTATAATTATATTACAATTATTAAACTATATTATATAACAAATATAATAATTTAACATATGAATTATTTAAATAACTATAATATATATCGAATGCACTACCCACATTGCAAGTACTCAATAGCTACGTATGGCTAGTGGCTATTGTATTGGACAGTGTAGTTCTAGAACA
>NW_011923966.1:0-1071 GCF_000151845.1 Pteropus vampyrus
CACGCAATTAAATTTCTAGCCAAAAGACCTTTGTTCTCACAATCTCCATTAAGAAAGGGGAAGGAAAAGGCTTATTCTCATTGATCGATTGGTTTTTATTGCAGGAGTTTATTCCTGTTCTAATTCTTGTTTGCTATTTATTAAGGAAGATAAAACTGTTGTTTGGCTTTATTTAGTGGGAAGAAACTAATACACATTGGGTGCCTAGTGAATATCACAACCTGTACACTTATTAATCTAATCCTCACTGTGGTCCTGTGGAGCGGACATTATGCTTCTTATCAACAAGTAAGGAGCATAGCTACCTTGTTAGAGATCATTCAGTTGTTAGTTAAGGGAGCAAGAATTTGATTGGAAGTCTGTTTGGTCATAAAGTTCATGTTTTTCCTAGTACGGCGTCTGCTCTGGAAAATCTTAGATTGTTTAATAAAGTTTGGGCTTTGTAGCTTCCTTTCTCTTGCCATTACCTGTAAACTGAATTTTGATTTCTAGGATATTGTTCATTTTACTTTTACTGCCATTTGTTGGGAGCCAAAACTAAGAACAAAGAATCTTGTGACTAGGCGAGGCCTTATCTGCATCCTGCATCTTGTTAGCCCCCTAGCAGTCAGCCCAGCCCAGAGTTACAGTTCCCTCCTTCACTCCCACTCCCTCTAACCCTTACCACTCCTCACCCCACCAGCTAAGAACCAATGCGCCTGTGACAGATACTCTCCCGCCCAGCTAGCCCTGCCCCGCTTTGTTAACCCTGTATAAATACTCTTGCTGCTGAATAAAATTTTGAGGCTTGATCAGAATACTGTCTTGCCTCCATTCTTTTCTCCCGCCCATGTTTTCTTCAAGGTACGGTCCTCCTCGGGTTCTACGCAATAACTAGTCCTGCAGGTCGGGACAGCCATTAAGGTAATGAATACTACTCTAGGTCTTAAAAAAGAGCATTTTTCATCTTTAGATGAGTGTCTGGAACATAACAATTCATAATAATGTATAATTATTTTAGCATTGGGATACCAGGAGAAAATGTAACTTTTACTTTTATTTATTTATTTATTTGACTATTTTAAATTTATT
>NW_011923967.1:0-1071 GCF_000151845.1 Pteropus vampyrus
TGAGCTACCATATGATCCAACTGTCCGTCTCTTGGGCCCTTACCTGACAGACTTGATGACTCACATCCAAAAGGATATTAACACGCCGATGTTCATAGCAGCATTATTTCCAGTGGCCAGAACATGGAGCCCCATGAACCGCCCTATGATAAATGGGTGGCTCATCAGTCTGTGGTACGTATATCCGCTGGAATATTACTCTCTGGCCCTGCCTGATGGGAACTGCCATTTGAGACCTGCCTCATTGACCTCTAGATATTCCTGCTCTGGCTGCCCTTCCTCCTCAAAAACGTTGAACTTCATATTGATCTCACTTATATGTAGGATATACATGTCCCATTCCCGGATGAACAGGACTTCCGGACTCATGGACATGCACTATAGACTAGAGCTTACCGCATGGTAAGGGGTGATACAGAAGTGGGGAGGTCTCCCGGATAAAGGGATGGAAATCTAAGGGAGTATGACGAGGGTAACCCACCTTCTGCCCCTCAGAAAAGACAGGCAGCTCTGAGGGGTGGTGGATAGGCCACTGGACTCCTTACCAGGTGGGTCAGTTCATAGTGTTTTAAGGTGGATTTTATTTCTTTTGACTAAAGATCTACCAGGGTATTACTTTGACCCTGAAAAGAATCGCTACTTCCGCTTGCTCCCGGGACATAACAACTGCAACCCTCTCACGAAGAGAGCATCCAGCATAATGAAATGGAACACCTGAGGCTGCAGCTGCTAGAGGAGGAGGACAAGCAGAAAAAGGTGGGGCTCCACTTTCCTGGGGGCCGCCCTGCCCCTGCACTCCCGCCAGCCTCCATCCACTGCTGAAAGCAGGTGCCATCTAAATGCACCTCTCAGACTCGGCACAGTGCCTTCTATATAATGTGGTGTATGTCTTGACTTCATTCTGACAAACAGAATAAGAATATGCGAGAAATCTTCTCCCGCCCCACTTTCTATTTGCTAAGTTTCACCACATAATTCTAACATTTTGTCCTTCTCTGGAGGAATCCTTGAATATCACTATGATACAGTTCTATTATATGTATATGTTTAGATAGATAATCAGGTCTATGT
>NW_011923968.1:0-1071 GCF_000151845.1 Pteropus vampyrus
TAGGGTAGTAATTGCTTTATATATTTCAAGGCTCTCTGACTGGGAGCATTCTTGGTGTACGATTCCCTTTACTTAGTGCATAAATCCTTTATCATTATGAAGTATCCCTTAAGTCTGTTTCATCCGATATTAGTACCGCTACTTCTGCTTTTCTCTGAATGCCATTTGACTGAAATATCATTTTCCACCCTTTCACTTTGAGTCTCCATTTGTCTTTGTAACTGAGATGTGTCTCCTGGTGGCAGCATTTTGTTGTGTTTTATTTTTTGATCCAATCTGCAACTCTGTGCCTTTTTATTAATGAGTTCAGTCCATTTACATTTAGGGTGATTATTGAAATATGAGGTTTTTCTATAGCCATTTTACCTTTTGCTTTCTGGTAGCTTGGTGTTTCCATTGTTTCCTTGTTTTTGCATTTCTGTCTGTTTTTTAAATTTCATTGGGTTTTCTAGATTTTTGCTCTGGTCCTTGTTTTATGTTATATACTGCAGTTCTGAATCTTTGGCGTGTGGTTACCATTAGGAGTATGTAGAGGATAGTTATATATATGTAAATATATAGTAGTCCATTTTCTTCTGCATGTGTCTTATTTCCCTTTTCGAATTTGAATCTTTGAATCCTCCCCTTTTCTGTTATTGTTGTCTCAATTTGTCCCTATGTATGCAGAACTTTCATTACTATCTTACAATAGCAAATCTCTTCTTACCGTTTAAGCTTACAATGCCCTGTGTTAATAAAGGTTACACTCCTCTTCCTCTAGTCGCCATACTCATAGTTTTTTTTTTTTTTCATTTTTTTTCATCATTTATTCCTTTTGGTATTTCCTCCAATGCAGGCCTCGTAATGGAGAATTTCCTCAATCTTTCTATGTCTGGAAAGAACTTTATTTCTCCTTCATATCTAAAGCAAAGCTTTGCTGGATACATTATTCTTGGCTGGTAGTTCCTTTCATTTAATAGTTTGAACATTTGATCCCACTCCTTTCTTGCTTGTAAGCTTTGTGCTGAGAAGTCTGATGATAATCTAATGGGTTTTCCTTTATAATTACCGTCTTTTTTTCCCTGGCTGCCC
>NW_011923969.1:0-1070 GCF_000151845.1 Pteropus vampyrus
AAAACACATTTTAAATACAAAGACACAAGTAAGTTAAAAGTAAAAGGGTGTCAATGTAAGAAATGTCCCAACCTGTAGAGAATTTTTATGAGTTTATTTGAACCAAACTGACTAGATATGCCGGGCAGCAAGATCTCAAAGGCTCTAGAAAATAACAGTTTTACAGCTTCTTTTATGCATTTGAAATTAAGGAGGAAAAATAAGGAATATTACTTGGAGGTGCGGGAAAGCGAAGCAGGGATTGAATTACAGGATAGTTGAGATTACTGCCCTCTTGCTGATAGTTACAATTTAATTGAAAGAAGTGTCAACCTAGATGCATAGAAACAATGGACAGAGCTTGCTTAAGGCAAAGATAAACCTTTTACTAAAAAGTTATAGGCCTGGGGCTTACCTACACACAACGACCTGCCAAATTAGGAATTTGTGATCAGATCACCCTATGAGGTTACTTTCCTTAGAACTCTCCTTTTTTGGTCCGTAAGCTGGTACACAAACACACACAAACACCTCTCAGAAATAAAAAAAAAGTTTAGCAAGGTTGCAAGATACAAGATCAATTTATTGCTTTTCTATACACTAACAGTGAATGCTCCCAAATGAAATTTATACTACAATAGCATTTCAATAGATACAGAAAAAGCATTTGACCTAACATTCATTCTTTATAAAAGTTTTCAATAATTAGAAATAGAGAGGTACTTCCTCAACCTGATAAAGGACATCAATTATTCCACACTGTACTGGAGGTTCTAGCCAATACAATAAAAGTAAGAAAAAGAATAAAAGATATCGACATTAACAGAAAACATGTAAAAAAACATGTATCAAATGCACAAAACAGCTACTAGAACTAATAAGTGATTTTTAGCAAAGATATGAGATTAATCAAGCAGCTTTCACCCTGCTCCTAGTCTCACCTTCTTCTGATAAGCATTTTAAGTCTGTGCCACACCTTTGATCAGAAGTCTTCAGTTAACTTCTTACTGCCTGCAGCATAAAATCTAATATCATATATAGCGATAGGAGACCCTCCATGTTTAGCTCCTGTCTACTATCCAGTCTCATTG
>NW_011923970.1:0-1070 GCF_000151845.1 Pteropus vampyrus
AGAAAGTACTTGACAAATGTACTTTGTCAGAGGGCATTCATGAGATACTCACTGCAGCTAAAAAACTCAACATCGTAAAAAGAGGGTGTGTTATTCTAGAATAAGAGAGACGAAGTAAGATTCATAAAAACCAAATGCAGTTTATGAACCTTGATTGGATGCTGGTCTTTTAAAAACCTACCAAATATGAGGCAGTCGAGGAAACTCGGATCCAGAGTCGATCCTGGACGCTGCTGACTCATCTCCGGCGAGTGATGGTTATAGGGCAATGTAGGCAAACGTCTTTATTCTCAGAAGCTACTGGAAGGATTCAGCGTGGTTCAACGAGTTATAAGAAAACATTAACAACCGCAGAATGTGGGCAAAGGGTATAAAAATGTTCACTTGCTATTCTAATTTTTCCTTATGTTCGAACATTTTCAGAACGAGAATCTGGGGATGTATTTAATGAGACAAGCTGTGGCAAGAGAACGGCATTTCGGTGAGCTACGGAGTGACCGGTAAAACCCGCCATCCCATTTCGAGAACTAGAAAATCACCAGGGCCCCCTGGGTGTTTCTTCCACCGGCGGCAAACACTATCTCGAATTTGGTGCTAATTATTTCCTCGCTTTAAAGGGGGGAGTAAAAAAAAAAAAAAAACAGCCACATGCCAGTTAGTTTTGCTTGATTCTGAGCAAAGCTGGAATCATATTCTTTTCCACTCAATATTTTCTACGCGAACACGCTGCGACTCATTCATTCATTCTCCTCTTTCTTGATTCGAGTTTCCGGTTTTTGCCAGCCAGGCTGCCAAGAATGTTCTCATGCCCTTCAACATGTGTGTTCAAGGGGTTCTCTGGGGCCATGTCTTCCCAACCTCCCCCTTACACCCTCTCTAACAGAATTTGAAAAACTCTCTCTTGCATCTTTTGAAGTTGAAATCTCAATTTTTAGCATAACTTCGAGGGGCAGAAAGGGTATCATTTTGGCACCTTGTAAATATTAATATTTTAAAAGGAAATAATAACAGTATCTTTTAATTTTGAAGATCAAGTAGTTTTATTTCATTGTCTTCCAAATGCGCTATAC
>NW_011923971.1:0-1070 GCF_000151845.1 Pteropus vampyrus
AAGCTGCAAACGGCCTGAAGGAGAAGCGAGGCAGCCACACACATTAGCAGCTGCATAAACACATGCGCACGCACAGCACACACACACGCGCACACGCACACGCACGCACACACACACACACAGATGCTCAAACGCACACACGCGCACACACACACGCGCACACAGGTGCACATGCACACACACATGCACACAGATGCACATGCATGCACACACACACACACAGGTGCTCAAGCGCACACACATATACACATTCACACACGTGCACACACGCACATGCATGCACACATGCACACACGCAAGCACACACATGTGCACACATGCACGCACGCACAGGTGCACACACGCACAGGTGCACATGCACGCGTGTGCACACACATGCACACACGCACACACACAGGTACACACGCGCACAGGTGCACATGCACACACATGCACACACAGGTGCTCAAACGCACACACATGCACACACACGCACACACGCACACACAGGTGCTCAAGCACCAACATGCACACACACATGCACACACATGCACACACGCATGCACACACAGGTCTCAAGCACACACATGCACACACACATGCACGCACACATGCACGCACACACACATGCACACACATGCACACACACACGCACACACAGGTGCTCAAGCACACACACGCACACATGCGCACACACAGGTGCACATGCACACAGATGCACATTCACACACATGCACATGATGCACACACACGCATACACATGCACACGCACACATGCACACACAGGTGCTCAAGCACACGCACACATGCACATTGACACACATGCACACACATGCACACACGCACACAGGTGCTCAAGCACGCACGCACACATAAACATTCACACATGCACACACATGCACACACATGCACACATGCACGTGCACGCACACATACACATTCACACACATGCACACACATGCACACACACGCATACACATGCACACGCACACACGCACACACAGGTGCTCAAGCACACACATGCATACACACGCACACACACAGGTGTACATGCACACAGAATGCACATTCACACACATGCACATGCATGC
>NW_011923972.1:0-1070 GCF_000151845.1 Pteropus vampyrus
TCACAATATAATCTAATTATCAAAACTGTTATCTAGGTAAGATTATCATTTAACTCAGAAAAAAGTAATGGATTTTATATTTTATGAAATGAGTATTTGCATTCATAATATCAGATGTAATTGGACATAGAGTTAAGAAAATGTAATATAAAAAAGAGAGGCCGGTAGAATACACTAAAACACAGATGGCCAGATATCAGATGTGTCTATATCTCGGTAGAATTTACATATTGCAATACATGTTATTTTATTTTAAATACTTGTCTATTTTTAAATTACACTTAAGGTATTGAATTGATTGGATTTTTTAAAATTGTATATGAGTAGTTTATATGATTATATAAGAATTTCATTTCAGGATAATACATGGGAGATTACAAAATAATTGCAATATTTTGTAATCAGCGCTTTGAATCTGATATGGTTGAAAACCATAGCTCTAGTCAAATTCAATTTTTTACTAATTTTTATTTATCTCTTGATAGTTCCTGCCTCTGTAACTTTCCATACTTATTTTTTTTCTAGCTATGATAATTTTTTCTATTCGTCCCTGACACTTTTGTAGAAGTTTCATGTTCTACTGCTTCTTTCAATTTCAAATTAAATTTCTTTATGAAATACCCCCTAAGTTATTATTCAGCTTCTGGACTCCAAAAATTCTTTATCTGTGTCTTTATGAAAAATGCATACTTATCATTGCCTACCATATGTTCTAGTATTAATGTATGTTTTATTCCTTTTTAGTTTCGTAAGTTCTTTGATGGGTGGATAAAAGTCACATTTTTCTTTAAATCATATATCATATCTTTTTTTTTCTTTTCTTTCTTTTTTTTTTTTTTTCGATCTGATAGATGCCCAATAATACTGGTCAAAGGAATAGACAAAATAAACATTTCCGATACTTGTTAATTTTGAACTGTGTGAAGAAAGCATGATTTGTTGAAGAAAGAGAACAGAGTACACAACAAAGAAGATCACCAAAAGTAAAAGCAGACTATAACATGACGATTTCTGAGCATTAGAGAGAAAACTTTAGTTTATAATTGACAGAAGACAAGATAGAAATGTGG
>NW_011923973.1:0-1069 GCF_000151845.1 Pteropus vampyrus
GAAAGAATCCTCAAATCAAGGAAGTAAAAAGTAAATTAGTTCGGTATATACAATGGCATATTTTCAGCCATTAAAAACGTTAAATTTTGCCATTTTGGATGACGTGGATCGATCTCGAGAATATCAAGCCAAGCAAAATTAGTCAGATGGAAAAATCGAGAACCCATATGTTTTCACTCATGAGGGATGTGAAACTGAAAACAACAAACAAATAAATAAGTAACAACAAATAAACAAAAAAACAACAAACGAAGCAACAAAAACTGATAGACACAGACAACAGTTTAGTGGGACTAGAGGAAAAGAGGTAGGGAGGATTTGGAATTGAAGAATAAACAGATTAGTCATCAGGGGAAAACATGGATTGTTTGGTTAATTTTCTGAACTAGAGTATTTAATTCTACATAATTTCATTAACCAATATCATCCTAATCAATTTTATTAAAAATCAATTAAAATCATGCAATAATCATTTTATATACTTTACCAAAAATTTTTAGTCAAACTTAGGTGAGACGATTAGAGCTTCATCTCATCATTCTATATCTCCAGTAGGTCCTTAGAAATTAGGCTTATTTGTAATAAAATCTTGCCTAGGGAAAGGTAGGTATTGAATGTTTAGAGAAAAAGTCACAATGTCACATAAAACTCACTATTAAAATATATGTAAGTATCCATGTACTTATACCCTGTGAATTACTTTTAGTATTATAAATTTTGAACATATTTATATATCATATTTTTCAAAAATGTTTTAAACTTGAAGTATATTTCCATAATAATTTATTCTATTATGTCTTGGGAAGACACTTAAATCAAACTTCAGAACTATAGTTTTAATTGCAACTATAAACTCACCACCTGTTATTTCCTTTTCCCTCTAGTTTGTTCAAAAGTGTGCTACCACGAAAACTGCCGCCTGATTAGAATGCACGAGTTACAGCTCTCATGTTCTCTTCTCAGAAATTCCCAGCCTTTCATTTGCTTTCCCTCTCATGGAACTGGCATATGCACACAAACTACATGCATACACATTTAGCTATGGCACATGCACACAAACTACATACAC
>NW_011923974.1:0-1069 GCF_000151845.1 Pteropus vampyrus
GTTAGGAGTCACGTCGTGCTGTAATATCTATGTGCAGAATTTTGTGTGTGTGTGGACATAAGTTTTCAATGCCTTTGAGTAAATACCAAGGAGTGTAGTTGCTGGAGTGTATGGAAAGAATATATTTAGTTTCATAAGAAGCCACCCGACTGCCTTCCAAAGTGGCTGTACCATCCGCATCCCCACCAGCAGGGAGTGAGAGTTCCCATTGCTCCACATCCTCGCCAGCATTTGGTGTTGACCGCGTTCTGGATTTTGTCCACTCTGCTAGTGGAAGCTGGTATCTCAGCGTCGTTTTAATTTGCATTTCCCTGATGACATAGGATACGGAGCATTTTGTCCTTTGCTCTTTGCCACCTGTATGTCTTTTTTTTGGTGAGGAGTCTGTTAAGGTCTTTAGCCTTCTTAAAAAATCAGGGGGTGGTTTTCTTTTTCTTTTTTTTTTATTTTATTGATTTTTAAGATTTCTTTGTATATTTTGGATAACAGTCCTTTATCAGATGTGTCTTTCGCAAATATTTTCTCCCGTGGCTTGTCTTTTTAATTTCAATGACGTCCAGCTTATCAATTATTTCTTTCATAGGTCATGCCTTGGCATTGTACCTAAAAAGGCATCACCATACGCGAAAGTCACCTAGTGTTATCTTCTAGGAGTTTTATAGTTTTGTGTTTTACATTTAGCTCTGTGATACATTTTGAGTCATTTTTTTCCAGAAGGGTAATTTTTGCATAAAATCTGTGTGTGGGTTCATTTTTTTACATGTCAGGGTCCAGTTTCCAGCACCACTTGTTGAAAATATTGTCTTTGCCTCGTTGCATTGCTTTGCTCCTTTATCGAAGGTTAGTTGACAGCACCCATCTACGTCTACCTCCGGGCTCTTTGCTCTGTTCTACTGACCTATTCGTCTACCCCACTGGCTTGATTTACTGTTGCTTTTACAGTAAATCTTGAAGTCAGGTAGCGTCAGCCCCCCGACTTTGATCTTCCCCTTCAGGATCGTGCTGGCTATTCTGGATCTTTTGCTCCTCCATATGAACTTTAGAATCAGCTTGTCGCTATCCATGAAAT
>NW_011923975.1:0-1069 GCF_000151845.1 Pteropus vampyrus
ATGTGTAACAGTTGGGGCAAACAACAGATTACTCAAGAAGGTTCAAATAGGAAATGCTGGGAAGTGAGATATTTGTGAGGGATAAAGGCTATGAAAATCCCTTACATATTCCTGGTAATCTAAAAGGCCACGCTCATGCACAAGACAGTGTACATACTCAGGAAAGATCAGAGAAGGCCCTAAATTCTGCCTCTGGCTAGCCATGAGGCATTGCACAAGCAGTAAGTGAAGTCTAAGGCACAGTTGCAAACTCTGGCTGAGCACTGGCATGCTTGACACACTTACACGGCCCATCTGCAAAAATTAGGAAAAATTTTTTTAATATCAGGAATATTAAGAACTCTTTATCCAATTATTAGCTGACTACTAATCTAACAACAGAGATTTCACAGGCCACACATGACCACAACACACGTACAGACTATACAAAATTAGATCGGAAAAGTCACTAAACAATCAACAATTACATCAAATATCAACAACAAACCCTGGGAAGGAGGGGAATCTGATTTTTGGAGTTGTCACATTAAAATATTCGAAACGCCCAGTTTTCAACAAAAAAGGATAAAGCATACAGAGAAATAAGAAAATATAGCCCATACACAGGGAAAAAAGCCATCAAGAGAAACTATACCTAAGGAACAGAAGGAAATGAAGAAAAAAGAACAAAGATTAAAAGACCTGCAGGACAACATCAAGTGTCTCAGAATATGCACAATGTGAGGCCCAGGGGGAGAGGAGAGAAAGGGGCAGAACAAATATTTGAAAAAGCAATAGCCAAAAATTTCCCAAATTTGTTGAAAAACAATTTACACATCAGGAACCTAAATAAACTCAAAGTAGGATAAAATTAAAGAGAGCTACACCAAGATACATTATATTCAAACTTTTAAAAGACAATGACAAAGAAAGAACCTTGAAAACAGACAGAGAGAAGTGATACATCATGTACAAAGGATCCTCAATAATATTAACACCTGATTTCTCATCAAAAACCATGGAAGCAAGAAAGCCGTAAGATGACGTATTCAAAGTGCTGAAAGAAAAAAACTGTCAAGCAAGAATTCCA
>NW_011923976.1:0-1069 GCF_000151845.1 Pteropus vampyrus
TCGTCTGCGGGTACTGGGGTACAGAAGTTGCAGAAGCACTCCCTGACACTATGAGCCCCTAGAGGTACAAACGGCGTCTCATTCCTCTCTGTATCCTCGTGCAGAGCTCCAGGCCACCCACAGACAGCGGACCCAGGGAGGCTTTGGCCCCTCCGTCCCTGGAGGCCGTCACCCGCTGGAAAGAGGTCAGTGGGGGACACTGCAGACAGCGGTGGGTCTGATTTCGGCCTCCGTGCCTTATGAGCTTTGCGATCACCTCTTCGAGTCTTCAATTTCTTCATTTTGAATGCGTCCACGGGGACCATTACGACCATCCCAGGCAGAAAGGTGAGGGAGAGGGAGGTGTCTGCTTCCGTCCTGAAGTCTGATTTCCAATGCGGAAAGCAGGAAGGAGCAGAGGCCTTAGGAAGGAGCCCCGGGGCCTCTGGGATGAAAAGAGATCATGCTGAATTGTGGCTCTGGAACGCCCGGTGTCCACCCTCCGGGGAGGTGGAGGTGCTGGGAGCGGCCTGTCTTCTCTGGTAGACCAGGGTCCACACAGGTTTCCTTCGAAAATCCACCATATACATATATATGCATATAGATGAACATATATATGCATATATATGTATATGGTAGATCTGGCAAAAAGCTCTCTAGTGACGTCCATTTTGAGCCGGAACTGCAGACTTTCGAGATACGGCTCACTTGCGGCAAATTCACGGCCCTCCCGGCGCCTCGGGGCTCTGAGGGCGGTGCTCGGTCGTCTGCGGGTACTGGGGTACAGAAGTTGCAGAAGCACTCACTGACACTTTGAGCCCCTAGAGGTACAAACGGCGTCTCATTCCTCTGTGTATCCTCGTGCAGAGCTCCAGGCCACCCACAGACATCGGACCCAGGGAGGCTTTGGCCCCTCCGTCCCTGGAGGCCGTCACCCGCTGGAAAGAGGTCAGTTGGGGGACAGTGCAGACAGCGGTGGGTCTGATTTCGGCCTCCGTGCCTTGTGAGGTTTGCGATGACCTCTTCGTAGCCTTTCATTTCTTCATTTTGAATGCGTCCACGGGGACCATTTACGACCATCCCAGGCAAA
>NW_011923978.1:0-1069 GCF_000151845.1 Pteropus vampyrus
CATAGAATTCAATATCTGTTTTGGTTCATATGTAGAAACCCAATCACATCCATTCTTATAATAACGTGGTGAACACATGCCATAGGAATGTAAGGAACCAGGCCCCAAAAGATGGAGCAAGTGGCAATTTTAGGATATAAATGTGAGTTTTGCCATATTCAAAGAAAATGTCTACATTTCAAGGTATGTTACATGATCATGTAAATCATTGCAGATTTACAGATAATTTCTTTATTAAACAGGTTACTGATGAGGTATTAATCCTATATTAATATATAAACGGTGTCACATTTAGTCTAAGGATGACACAGTTGAATGAGATGATCCCAGATTGATAGAAAAATGTTTGTGTGTGTGTGTGTGTGTGTGTGTGTGTGTGTGTGTGTGTAGACAATGAAATTGAGGGAAAAATTAAGAATTAAGAAGTATATTCACAACAATGTATCCCTGTGATTGGAGAAACAATATTCGTAATGCAGTGCTGAGGAGAGTTTAGAACCCAGTTTGTAGAACAGTGTGGAGAAGAGGACGCCCTTCCAGCCATCCCCACCCTGTGTGTTCATGGTAACTGGAGATTCAATGAGGAAACTTAGGGAAATTCCTTAGAGACATGTGACAGTATCAGTGCTATCTGCTAGTTCAATTAATAAATCTCAAAGGACATACAGAAAGGGAGCTATTAAGTCCAGAGACCAAGTAGGAAGGCTACAGAAAGTAGAAAGAAGAACACTCAGATTTTCATGTATGTTCTATAGCACCTTTTGAATTTTCTACAGAGGTGTTATTCTTATTGCTTTTAGTATTAAAAACACGTGTTTAAACTAACCATTCAAACTAGTGGCATGAAACACCAGCATTATTCTGCTGGTGATCATGGGGTTGGCATTGAGACAAGGGGCAGAGGTCCGGCACTTTTTTGCTCTGTGATGTTGGGTCTTAGAAGAGAAGACCCACTTGCTGGAGTGAATGGACAGCCAGGGGTTGGGATGCTCTGGGAGGTGACTCAGTCCCATGTCTGCAGATAGACCTGGACGTGGCTGGGGGACCCACATGAGATATGCAAATGTGG
>NW_011923979.1:0-1069 GCF_000151845.1 Pteropus vampyrus
TGGCCCCCGACGGTCATTACTGTCGTGTCCCCATAAAGCCAATCGCCGGGCGGGGCAGCGTTCAAATGGAAGGTGCTGTCGCTAGAGACAGCCGAGCACCCGGAAAGAGGCCTCGGAGACCTAAACGCAAACACGAGCGCGGAGCGCGCGCTGCCTGGCGGCGGGGAGGACGCCGCGCGCCTTCTCCCCACGGAGGGCCCCGGCCCGGAGCGGAGAAGAAATCCCCACACGCCCACAGAACCCGCGCGCACTTCTCAAACGCCCGCTCCGCGCCCAACGAGGGGCTGCCAGGCGCGGGGACGCAGGGCGTGTGCCCCGCAGACTGTCTGTCGTCCGTGAGGTGTCGCCGGTCGCGGCGCCTCGCGTAGCAGGCGGGAGAGTCTGCATGCGTCTGGGGGTGCGGCGGGCGGGGGCCCCGGGCCTGAGTGCGGTCGGGGCCCTGGAGGGGCGAGTGGTCCTCGTGTGCATTCAACAGGGAGTTTCCACAGATCCCTCCTTTAGTTTTCGCAGCCGGTCGGCCCACGTCCCAGAGCCTGCAAATAAATCTTCAGAAGTCATTTTAATCCCCGAACGCAGGCGGCCGGGCAAGACGTGCCCGCGGTTTATAAAGTTTTCGAAACAGTGATCGCTCGATCGCTTTTCCGTCGACCACTGCGTCGCCAACACTCGCCCCTGGATTCAGTTATGTCGGTCGTCCCAGCCCCACCAGAACGTTCCATCCCGTCGCGGCGGCGTGAGTTTAACCGGCACGATTGTCGTGGTCTCTGCGAATGTTTCTTATTATTTGCTTTGTAAATAAAACGCGTTCATTGTTTTTCTTTCCTTAAATTACTTTCTCGAGTTAATAGTGGCATGTTGATGGCTTTAGCTGTGTCGTGTCCCCTGCAAGGATTGTGATGTTTTTAAAGCCCCATCGGTGCACCCTGTGCTCTGAGCCAGCCGTGCCCTGAGGCTTCACCCATGTCAGCTTGTCCAAGGCCCACGTGGCTTTAGGGGTAAGCACTATCTATAAACGGCTGTCATCGTCTCGTTTCCTGGACAAGGACAATGGGGCACAGAGAGGTGAGAA
>NW_011923981.1:0-1067 GCF_000151845.1 Pteropus vampyrus
GCAGTTAATACTATTTTCACCTCCGACCCCTGGCAATTGTGGACCTGCTTGTTACCACTAAAGTTTACCTATTTCAGAATGTTCTGTGAATGGAATTATACAGTATGTAGTCTTTTTTTGCAGGGCTCTTTGCAGTTAACATAATGCTTTTGAGATTCAGTAATGCTGTATTATCCATAGTCTATTTTTCTTTATATTGCAAAGCAGTATTCCATTTAATGGATATACCACAAATTGTTTATCCATTCATCAATTGATTGGCATTTAGGTTTCTTTCCAAATTCTGACTATTATGAATGTATGTTCAACTTCATAAGAAATTATCTGTCTCCCCAAGTGTCTGTAGCATTTTGCATTCCGAACAGCAATTTATGAGAGTTTCAGTTGCTGCACATCCTCATTAATGCTGGGTATGCTCAGATTTTTCCATATGAGCCCTTCCAGTGAATGTGTTTTAGTATCACATTGTGGATTTAATTTGCATTTCCCTAGTGACAAATGTGTTTATTTGCCAGCCACATATCTTCTATAGTAAAGTGTCCAATATTTTGCTCAATTTTTATTGTGCTGTTTATCTTCTCATTATTGAGCTGTAATTGAACAATTATAACTGGATATAGGTTTTGCAAGTATTTTTACCCATCCTGTAGTTTGACATTTTTTTAAATGTCTTTTAAAGAAGAAAATATTTTAATTTTATCACTTTATGAATTCTATCATTTTATATAGATTTCACATACATGTAAGTGTCCTATTAAAAAAAATTTTTGTCTAACCACAAGGTCACAAAGATTTTCTCCTATGTTTCCTTCTAGAAAATTAGTTTTTTTGTTCTTATTTTAAATTTACAATTTAAGTTAATTTTTGCACGTAGCATGATGCAAGAATTGTTTAGTGTTGAGGTGTGTGTGTGTGTAGGTGTGTGTGTGTGTGTGTGTGTGTGTGTGTGTGTATTCAATAAGTCTAGGGTCATTAATTTAAAAAGATTATCTAACAGCCTTATAATTTTTAATGGCCTCTGATTTTTTGTTAAAAATCAATACGACCATAAATTTGTGGGTCTTTTT
>NW_011923982.1:0-1067 GCF_000151845.1 Pteropus vampyrus
AAATGATTAATTTTGCCAACCCAATGTTAATTTAATTTTAAAAGGTACTTGTCATAATTGCAGGACATGCCGTACACAGAGAAGTGATATATTCTAAGACACATGAACACAGGATTTGAACAGCAGGTGAAAATAGAGTAATGTAAAACAGAACTAAAAAGTTTGAACACTAGATAAGGATACAAAATGTAACTTGAAGGAAATAGTTTTTGACATAATGTTTATTTTATTGTTAACATCTCTTTCTCCTTTATTTTATGAGAAAGAAATGGACCAAGAAACTTGCTACCAAAAGGTCTAAAATAATACTTAAGATTTTCATATCAGTGGCTTAATGACACGAATCTTCCAGGTTGCTCTCATTTTTTTAGCCTTTGATACCTTTTATTTGTTGGGGATCAGATGCATTCCAGATAAAGGTAGATGTTTAAACATCTATGAATTTTGGTACTTATCCCCCAAGTATTATTTTTGCATATGAGCTAAACATAAAAGATAATGATAAAGAAGTGACAACATCAAGATGGCAGAATAAGAAGTTTCCTTTCTCCCTTGGAAATATTGATTCAACAAAATATATGAACCAGTTCCCTTTATAAGAAGACCAGAAACCAGTTAAAGGCTCCTGCACCTCAGGTAAGCACAAAACTAACTGCTTCATGACTGGTAGAAAAATCATGGTACTTCTTTGTCATAGTATCCTGGTGCAGTGTCATGCCATTGGGCATACAAAAGAACAAAATTAACCCCAATATTACATCATACTCAAAAATCAAAATGAATTAGAGATTTAAACACAAGAGCTGAATCTGTAAAGCTCCTGGAAGAAACTTGTGGAAGTAGTGAAAATCTTCATGACATTAGTCTTGGCAACGATTTCTTGATTATGACACCAAAAGCATAGACAACCAAAGTAAAAATAGACAAGCGGAACAACATCAGAGTGAGAAGCTTCCACACAGCAAAGGAAACAATCAACAGAGTTAAATAGCAACCCACAGAATGGGAGAAAATATTTGAAACCATATATCTGATAAGAAGTTAATTCCAAAATACATAAGGAACTC
>NW_011923983.1:0-1067 GCF_000151845.1 Pteropus vampyrus
TTGAGCAAACTATACATGCTCTGATATCCTAGAGATTTCTCTCCTTATATAGGCTTGCCCAGAGCTTGTGGCAGGTATGGATGGAGATGTACTGTCTTCATAAACCTCCCTTGGAGATTCTGGTATGCCACTTATGTAGATCAAGTGTGATCTGATTCTACAATAAATAGGAGTAATGTCTAGAATGTGAAAATGATAGTCTCTTCCTCTTAGATTTTAAGCAACCACTGCTGGCATTTTCAAATATTTGTCAATTCAACATTTCTAAATATACAGAAAACTTCTACACATGCATTCATTCAAATTGCTAGGTGACAAGATTCTTAAATTTATTTAGAAAGGAGCCAATTGTCTTTAGTACATGTCCAAATAAATGAAATGCTAAATAGAGTCAAACCAAAATAGATTCAGAGAAATAAGTAGATAAATAAAAGTGGAAACCATGGAGTGCTTCCAATAAAAATCATCACTTCTGTGCAACACAATTAAAGTATTATGTAATTACTTGAAGTGTCGGCATTATCTAGTACTAACAGGATTCATTTAAAAATATTTTTAAATATGTGGATGTGTGTGCATGCATTTATGTGTGTGTGTATGTGTGTGTGTGTGTGTGTGTGTGTATACACACACATAAATATGTATACAGTAATCAAAAAATGCTTTGGAACACAGTATTTTTGATAGTAGTTGGACAAATCTTTGTTATGGATAACAGTTTTAAGTGTCTATTCTCAGAACTTTTTGATTAGCTCTATATCCTGAATATTTTCTCCTATTTTTTCCCTAAAGTTTAATAGTTTATAGTCCTACGTTTTGTATTTAAGTCCATGATTTATCTAATAAATTCTTGTATAGGTGCGAGGTTTAGGTTGAGGTGTGTCTGCCCCTGCATGTAAGTCCAATTGCTGCAGCACCATTTGTTGAAAGCCCTCCTTCTTTCTTTGGATTACTTTTGTATCTTTCTAAAGAATCAGTTGGGCATATCTGTGTAGGTCTCATACCTAACTGGCTTCTCCAGTGATGTCATTGGTCCATGTGTCTATTCTCCACCAGTACCACACTGA
>NW_011923984.1:0-1067 GCF_000151845.1 Pteropus vampyrus
CTCTTTATTTCCTTCATATGAACTTAAATTACCATCTAGTGTCCTTTCATTTCAGCCTTCCTTTAGGCTGAAATACCAAAGAACTTCCTTTAGTATTTCTTGTAGGGCTTGTCTGCTGCTAGTGACAGATTCTCTCAGGTTTCGTTCACCTGGTGTTACAGAGAAAAATTATTCTGGCAACTGGGTAAAATGATAAAGAAAACTTTATTGATGACTATTGCAATAGGGGCAAGACTATTATAGTAGGGAAGAAAGACGGGGCTTAACTCTGATTACAACAAGGAAAAATGGAGATTTATAGCCAACATGCAGAGTGAAGGTGTCAGTGGATCTAAAATTACTAAGAAGAGGCATCCAGAGTAGAGGGATTCTTGCTAAACTGGCCTAACAGGATTCTGGTTAAGGGCAGGCCGAGGATTTAGACATCAAGAGTGGGAGCCAAGGAACTTGATCAGTTGTCAAGCGTGGGGGAATCTTGCTAAACCGACTTAGTAAGATTCTCGCTAAAGGCAGGCCAAAGTTTAGGCCTTGTTTAGAAGAGGGCTCAGAGACCCTAAATGAAGTTTGGTCAAGGAGAGAGTCTGTCACTGGGAATGTCCTAACTTATCGTTCATTTTTGAAGATAGTTTTGCTGGAATTCTTTCTCTTAGTCATTACACTGCCTTTTGGCCTTCAGAGTTTTTGATGGAAACTCAGGTTTTAATCTTAAGGATCCCATGTATGTTGTGAGTTGCTTTTCTCTTGCTGTTTTTAAGATTCCTTCTTAGTCTTTGTCTTTCGACAGTTTGACTATGATTTGTTGCCGTGTCTGTCTCTTCACATTTATCCTGCTTAGAGTTTCTCGAGCTGCTTAGATGTACTAATCAATGTCTTTCATCAAATTGAGGACGTTTTTGGCCATTTTATCTTCAGATATTCTTTCTGCACCTTTCTCTCCTCTCCTCTGGGGTTGTCATTATTGTTATGTTGGTGTGCTTGAACAGAATCCCATAAGTCTCCAAGGCTTTGTTAAATTTTTCTTCATTCTTTTTCGTTGCTATTCCTCAACTTAGATGATCTCAGTCTGA
>NW_011923985.1:0-1066 GCF_000151845.1 Pteropus vampyrus
AAACACAGGAAATTCTGACATTGATTTGGGCATGTTTTTTTTTGATATGATCCAAAAGCACAGGCCACAAAAAGCAAAACATAATTGGGATTGCATCAGACAAAAAAGCTTCTGCACAGCAAAGGCAACAATCAACAGAATAAAGGGACAACCCATGGAAGAGAAAATTTTTGCAGATCCATACATCTGATAAGTGTTAATATCCAAAATACAAAAGAGACCCAAATAATAGCAAAAAAAACATGTAACTCAATTTTAAAAAAGGGTGAAGGAGTTGAATTGACATTTCTCAAAAGATGACATAAAAATGGTCAACAGATATATGGAAAGGTACTCAATATAACCAGTCATCAGGGAAATGCAAATCAAAGCCACAATGAGATATCACCTGAAACCTGATAGAAGGGAATGACTGTTATCATAAAGACAAAAAATAACAAGTGCTGGCAAGGACATAGAGAAAAGGGACCCCTTGTAGGCTGTTGGTGGACTTGTAAATTTGTATAACCAGTATGGAAAACAATGTGGAGATCCCTCAAAAAGTAAAATATAGTAACTACCATATGATCCAGCAATTCCACTTCTAAGTGTATATCCAAAGGAAACAAAATTAGTACCTTGAAGAGATATTTGTACTCTCTTGTTCTTTGCAGCATTATCTATAATAGTCAAGACATGGAAACGACCTAAGTGTCCATCAGTGGGTAAAGAAGATGTGTGATACACACACACACGCTTATTCAGCCATGAGAAAGAAAGAAATCCTATCATTTGTGACAATGTGGATGAACCTGAAGGACACCATGCAAAGTGAAATAAGGCAGACAGAGAAATACTGTATGATCTTATTTATTTGTGGAATCTTAAAATAAAAAATTTCAAACTTATAGTGACAGAGAGCAGAGTAGAACAGTAGTTACCAGGAACTGGTGGTGGCAGAGAGGTGAAGAAAATGGCGAGATGTTGGTCAAAAGTTATAAATTTTCAGTTATGTAGGATGACTAAGTCTAGAGATCTAATGTGCAAGGCATGATGACCATATTTAATAATACTGTGTTGAACAGCA
>NW_011923986.1:0-1066 GCF_000151845.1 Pteropus vampyrus
TAAGGTTTGGCCGTGCAGGGGAGGAAGGAAGTCCATCCCTGATGGAGAGACGGTAGCAGAAGTAGGTTTGGGGAGGCTTTGGAAAGTAAGGGCCATGTTAAACTCAAAGATTCCTATTAGTTGGATAGATATGTGAGTCAAAGTGCAGCGTAAAGGTTTGAGCTGGAGATCAAAATTTTGTATACTCTTCTTTTGGATGGTATTAAAAGCAAGGAGACTCACATGAAAAGATGTTCAGTGTCACTAATCATTAGGGAAAAACCAATCAAAACTACAGTGACATACCACTTGATATCCATTAGGATGGTTATTATCAGAAATAAATAAGTATCACCAAGGATATAGAGAAGTTTAAACCCTTGTGCACTCTGATGGGAATCTAAAATAGTATCGCTACTATGGAAAATGATAGGGCGATTCCTCAAAAAATTCAGCAATTACCATACGATCCAGCAGTTCCACATCTGGTTATATAACCAAAAAAAGTGAAAGCAAGGTCTCAAAGAGACTTGTACACCTATGTTCATAGCAACATATAATAGCCAAAAGATGGGAGCAATCCACGTATCAACAGATGGATTAACAAAATGTAATATATACATAAAGTGGAATATTCAGCCTTAAAAATGAATGAAATTTGACACATGCTAAAACATAGATGAACCTTGAAGGCATGTTAAGTGAAATAAGCCAATCACAAAAGAACTTATATTGCATGGTTACTCTTATATAGATTCCTAGAGTAGTAAAATTCATAGAGACAGAAAGTAGAACAGAAAGCAGAAGGGTGGTCACCAGGAGTTTGTGGGACGGGATGATGGAGAGTTTTTGTTTAATGAGTACAGTTTCAGTTGGGGAGGATGAAAGAGTTCGAACACAGATCTTGATGATTGCAGAACAATGTGAATGTACTTCATGCCACAGAACTGTACACTTAAAAATGCCTAAAATAGAGGATTTTTTAATGTACATTTTACTACAATTAAATGTATCTGTAAAATTTATCTATACAAATGTGATCTGTAGTTTTTTAATAAAGAAGTTTTCTAATTTTATGAAATCCATA
>NW_011923987.1:0-1066 GCF_000151845.1 Pteropus vampyrus
GCCCTAGTCCTATCTATTCTAATCCTAATTCTTATACCACTTCTACACACATCAAAACAACGAAGCATAATATTCCGACCACTTAGCCAATGTATATTCTGGCTCTTAGTGGCAGACCTACTAACACTAACCTGAATCGGCGGACAACCTGTTGAACACCCATTTATTATCATCGGCCAACTAGCATCCATCCTATATTTCCTTCTCATCCTAGTTCTGATACCCATCACAAGCATTGTAGAAAACCATCTCCTAAAATGAAGGTCTATGTAGTATATGAATTACACTGGTCTTGTAAACCAGAAAAGGGGAGCAACCATCCCCCAAAGACTCAAGGAAGAAACTCAAGTTCCACCATCAACACCCAAAGCTGATATTCTACTTAAACTATTCCTTGAAATTTCACCTAGCCCTATGTAATTCGTGCATAATATTATTTTCCCCATAATTGTACAGTACATATATGTATAATAGTACATAACTGTATTACCACATGAATATCCACCAACACATGAACTTAATGTAACTAGACATTCTATTATAAAACCACATTACTGCTCAACAACATGCCTATCAAGGACCAATACAGTTGTTTAATCTGATATAGCACATCAAATCCTTTATCGTACATACCCCATTCACTTATTAAACTTGCTCGACGTCACACGCATATCACCTCCAAATGGTTATCTCAAGTCTCCCCAACTCACGTGAAACCATCAACCCTTGTGAAAGGTACCCCTCTTCTTGCCACGGGCCCATAAACCGTGGGGGTTTCTATAATTGGGGTGTAAACGGCATCTGGTTCTTTCTTCAGGACCATCCCACCTAAAGTCGCCCACTCTTTCCCCTTAAATAAGACATCTCGATGGATTAATTACTAATCAGCCCATGCCGACACATAACTGTGGTGTCATGCCTCTGGTATCTTTTAATTTTTGGGGGATGCTTGGACTCACCTATGGCCGTCAAAGGCCTTAACACAGTCAAATAAATTGTAGCTGGACTTCAAACTAACAATCAGGACTGACCCGAAGTCTACCGGGGCATGAAAGTCAATTGCCAC
>NW_011923988.1:0-1066 GCF_000151845.1 Pteropus vampyrus
TAAAGAGAGGAGTTTGGGTCGGGTGGGGCAAGAAGATGGCTATGTCTGGGGGCTGACCCCCTGGGGTGAGGGTGGGACCTAGGGGAGAGTCTGGCTGTGTCCAAGCGAGAGCTGCCGGCAAGCATTACTCAGGCTCTGCCCGGTCCCACCCAAGGCCAGATGATAAATGGGCTGACTGGGAGCCACTCACTGCAGCCCCAGCTCAGCTTTCATGACTGGAGTTTTGGGACCTGGCCTAGGGCCAGTGGGCAGGAATCTTCTTTCCCTCCTCCCATCTCCTCTGCCATCGAACTGTAAAGGTGGAGGGGCCTGGGACTGGCCCAGCTCTTCGGGGGCAGTCAGGGCTGCGAGCCAGCCGTTTGGCCACTAGGAGGAAGAGTGTAGCCTGGGACCCTTGTGCTTGGGGTTCGTGTGCCTGGGGACTTGAGAGTGCCTTGAACTGCTCATTCCTCTGGGGTTTGGTGGGGAACGTTCCCAAGTCCCTCTCCAAGGAGGAAAAACAAACAGCTGAGAGCAGGCGGCTCCAGCTGTGGGACACTTTCCAAGACTGAGAGGGGAAAAAAATTATTCCAGCTCCCAACGCCTAGTTAAATCAAAAGTAATGGCTCCAGAAAGCAATGGCAACTTCCTCATAACCTCCAGCTTCATCAAGAAAATTTGAAAATCAGTCCTTGAGCTCATGTGTTTTACTTCGTAGTTTGCAGTGTGGTATTACAACTCTTCTCGTAGATCTTTTGTATAATGTGTACTATAATAGCAGACATCATAAAATCCCACACGGCCAGGCCGTGTGAACTAACACAAATGAGTGGAAGAGAGAAGTGGCTTGGAGCTAGCCTGCTCTGTAGAAAATCATGTTCTTCGTCCTTTATGACCAGGTGCCTCAGTTTCCCCAGCTACTTCTTGCCTGGGGGCCATGTGGTATGATGGACAGACCAGTGAACTTGGGCAGACCCGAGTCCCAGGCCGGTTTTGATCACACGTGAGCAGAGGCCTTCCTGCCTGGCCCAGAGCTCCGGTTTCCAGCAGATCCGCATTCCCTTGGTGGGGCTGGGTGGTAAGCATA
>NW_011923989.1:0-1066 GCF_000151845.1 Pteropus vampyrus
ATTTCCCGAGAGGTTTCGCAGTACCAGGGCGGGGGTGACAGAACTGAACTGTCCCAGGGCCTGCTCAGCCAGTGCACTGGGCTCCCTCGCGAGGGACCCTCACAAAAGGGGCGTCTCTGCGGGAACGGCCCAGACGCTAACCCCACTACCGCATCCTGTCTCGAAGCATCTTCAGGCGGGGGGACGGCGAGCGGTGACAAGCAGATGGGGTTCTGTGCTTTACGGTGTGATAGTTCTTGGCGTTGATTTTGCATCTGTCCACACGTGAGCTGCCGGGTGATTTCTCTGAAGCTGACTCCGCGTCGGCCCACGTTAGCTCGCATGGCTTTGGGAAAGGGCCGTCTTCGTTCTCGGGGGTTCCAGGTCAGAGGAGGAGAGAAGGGCTGTCAGTCAGCACGTGTCTGGGGGGGTCTTACCCAGCTATTGCAGGGAACTAGAAGAATTCGGCTCCCAGCCCCGCTCCCCAGCTCAGAGCAGAACCCCAGGACACAGCGAACAGTGCCAGAATCTAGCGTCTGCAAAGGTGCGTTGCTGAAATATAATTTCTCTCTCTAAAAACACTCCCAGATTAAGACAAATCTGTTTGCAAAGTAAGTCGAGTGTCAATGAACTTGCCCTGATTGTTTGCCTAAGTCCAGCAAGAGTAGTGATTACCCACTAATCACTCCTTTAAATCTGCTTTGCTGAAATTCTTCACGAGGAATCTCTAGATTGAAACTAAAAGGCCCCTTGAGGCCAGAAAAGCTAAGGCCAGGACTTGCCGTCAAACGTCACCCACAACACCTCAGAGACCGGGGTGGGCTCCAGGACGTGGCATTCTTTACTGGCTGCCGAGGCTTCTGAACCCCTGTGAGAAAAGACCAGAGGGTCAGTTCCATCACTCGTCTTAACTCCTTAGGGTCTGGTCACACCCGAGTCTGTACTGTACATGGCAGGATTCTCTCTCGTGTCCCTCATTCACAAACCTCCTTTTACTGAAAACACACACTAATCCCTTCCATGTCAGATGGAGTTCTGACTACTGGAGACCTCTTATTTCCAGCGAAACTATGCCGCGAGCAGCTGC
>NW_011923990.1:0-1065 GCF_000151845.1 Pteropus vampyrus
ATAGATATTTTTCCAAAGAAGACATACAGATGGCCAACAGGTACATGAAAAGGTGCTCAACATCATTAATCATCAGGAAATGCAAATCAAAACTACAATATATGGCTATTATAACAAAGACAAGAAATAATAAGTATTGCTGAAGATGTGGAGGAAAGGGAACTTTTGTGCAACGCTGGCGGGAACGTTAATTGGTACATCCCCAATGAAAACAATATGGAGGTTCCTCAAAAAATTAAAAATAGAACTACCATATGACCTAGCAATTCCACTTCTATTTATCTGAAAAAGACAAAAACACTAATTCAAAAAGATTTATGCACCCTATGTTTATTGCAACATTATTTACAATAATCAAGAAATTGAAACAAACTAAACATCCATCATGGATGAATGAATATAGAAAACGTGGTATATATATTCACAATAAAATATTATTCAACCATAAAAAAAGAATGAAACCTTGCCATTTGAAACAACATGGATAGACCTTGAAGGCATTATGCTAAGTGAAATAAGTCAGACAGAGAAGGATAAATACTGTATGATTTCACTTATACGTGGAATCTAAATAAAAAAGAATCAAAAAACAAAAAACTGAGCTCATGGATTTAGAGAACAGTTTGGTGGTTGCTGGAGGTTGGGCGGATGAAATGGGTAAAGGGGGCTAAAAGTTTCAAATTTCCAGTTGTAAAATTTAGAATAAGTCATGGAGATGTAATGTACAGTGGTGACTATAGTTAATAATATTGTATTACATATCTGAAAGTAGCTAGGAGAGTGGATCTTGAAAGTTGTCATCACAAGAAAAAAATTTTGTAACTATGTATGGTGATATATGCTGATTGGATTATGGTAGTGATCATTTCAAAATATATACAAATATCAAAGTACTATGAAACTGATATGTCAATTATAGCTCAATCTAAATTAAAAAATTACTAAAGTACTATATATAATTTTCATAATGAAAATATAAAAGAATATATAAAAAGTAATAAAACTTTAAAATAAATTCATTTATGTTTATTAACAGTACAAACATCCTTTTTCTGCTTTTACTTC
>NW_011923991.1:0-1065 GCF_000151845.1 Pteropus vampyrus
TAAGTTCAACTTTGATATTAGTATTGGCATTTCAGCTTTTGTTAGCTCGTGCCTAGTATATCTTTTCCATCCTTTCACTTTAACTTTTCAGTGTCCTTATATTTAAAGTGTGTTTCTTATGAGTAGCATTAATTGAATTTTTTTCCACTCTGACACAATTTGTTATTTAACTATAATATTATTTTACATTTACATGTAATATAATTACTAATATATATTTCGTTTTGGATCTATTATCTTACTATTTTTTCTAGACCCACTTATTCAGTGTTACTTTTCTCTTTCAGATTAATAATTTTATTATTTAATTTTCCTCTATTACTTCATTGGTTACATATTCTTATAGTAATTATTCTAAAGATTAAGATAAGCAGCCTTCAATTATTAAAATCTAATATATATGTTTAACCTTTACTATGTCCCTGATAATACTGTAAGTGTAGAAGATTCTAACTCCATTTACATTCCTCTTTTTTTTCATTTTGTTGTCATGAATTTCAATTCTACATGTATTTAAGACTCAAGAAGGCTTTACTATTACTGTTAGGTACAGTCAACATTAATTTATAATTACACATATTTTTGCCCCTTCTTGTGCTCTTCTTTTCTTCCTGCATCTCTATTCTCTTTGAGATCATTTTCCTCTACCCCCCAAATTACCTTTAGGTCTCCTTTAGTATGGGTCTTGTAATGAGCTCTGTCAGTCTTTAATTGTTGAAAATACTTCTGTTTTGTCTTTATTTTTGATACCACCTAACAGATTTCATTGATAGAATGGTTCTCTTACCATGTTTCCACTGTACAAAAGTTTCTTTCCTTTCATTTCCTGTTCTTCACAGCATTAAATATTGTATGATAATAGGATTTCAAAACATGTATAAGAAATGAATTTTAATCCCTGTAAACATACTGATCACAAAATCAACATTTGTCTCTGTTGAATTTATATTATCATAACATTGGTTCTAAAATTTTAATATAAAGGAAGAAAATGTACTCTGGGAATACACAACACAGAAATTCTAACAACAGTATTTCTTATCAGATATAGAATACTTTATGTGA
>NW_011923992.1:0-1065 GCF_000151845.1 Pteropus vampyrus
TCATACTTAAGAGATTAACTACGTGGGAATAAAGTTAACCAAGGAGGTAGCAAATGACCTGTGTTCGGAACACTGTAAGACCTGAGGAGCTCCCCGGGGCAGTCAGTCACAGGCAGCAGCCGACCTTGGCCTACTCGGGAGCCCCTCCCAGGGGGATATGAAACCAACGCACTCGGAGGCTGGTGCTGGACCACAACAGAGCACCACCTGACCCGCACACCCAAAGGGGTGAAGCAGAAGATCGCATCAGCGAGCTGGAAGACAAGGGAGCAGAAAACACCCGATCGGAACAGCAAAAAGAAAATTGAAAAAAAAAAAAAAAAAAAAAAGAATAGTTTAAGGAGCTTCTGGGGCAGCGTGAAGTGCAATAATGTCTGCATCATAGAAGTACCTGGAGGAGGGAGAGAAAGCAACGGAATGAGACTCTATTTGAAGAAATAATGACAGAAAACTTCTCTAACCTGACAAAGGAACTAGACACACAAGCCCGGGAAGCACAGAGAGGCCAAACGAGATGAACCCAAACAGGCCCACACCAAGACGCATCATGATTAAAATGCCGAACGTTAAAGATGAAGAGAGAATCTTAGAAGCAGCAAGAGAAAGGCACTAGTTACTTACAAAGATACATTCCTAAGAATGTCTGGTGATTTTTCAACAGACACTTTGCAGGCCAGAAGGGACTGGGAAGAAATATTCAAAGTTATGAAAGACAAGAATCTATAACCAAGAATACACTTCCCAGCAAGTCCATCGATTAAGATGGAAGGTGAGATAAAGAGGTTCACAGACAGGAAAAAGCGTAAGGAAGGCATCGCCAACGAGCCAGCACTACAAGAAACGTGAAAGGGAGGGACTTACGTAAAAAGAAGAAGGGGGACCGAACCCCCATTAGTATGAATAAAACGGCATAACTATGGACCTATCAACAGTCGCTTTAAACGTAAGTGGATTAAATGCTCCGATCAAAAGGGGAGCCAGCCGAATGGATAAGAAAACAAGACCCGCGCACACACTGTCTACAAGAATCCACTTCAGATCAAATGACACACACAGACTGAAAGA
>NW_011923993.1:0-1065 GCF_000151845.1 Pteropus vampyrus
TCACATGAGATAGCAGTACTGGCCATCACCTTTGTGGCAGCCTGAGTGAGACTCCAAACAGAGATTCCAGCTAATTTGCACCCAGACTACCAACCCATAGAAACATGAGATAAATTTGTTTTGTTTTAAGCTGTTCAATGTATGGTAATTTCTTATGCAGCAATGGTGAATACGGTTTATCATGTTCACTCATTAGAAGATTCGGTATTGAAAAGATGTCAGTTCTCCTCGAGGTAGTCCAGAAATAGATGGAAATATATAGCTTGATTTTTGACAAATTTGACCTTGAAGTGAAATGGGAAAAGATGATTAATTTAATAACTTGTTAACAGGTCTATAGAATGTCCACATAGGGAAACATGTATCATGACCTTTATCTCACAATATAGTCAAAACCCAATTCTAAATGAATTGTACATCTAAATATGAAAGAGAAAAGAAATAACACTTCTATGCTATATTATGAACGTTAAGTTCTACTTAGGTTGGTCATACATTTTAAGTTGGAAACAAAGAAACAAATATACAAGAAACATATACAAGGTGTGAGTAGTGAAAGGAAGATATTCAGAAAGTTAAGGTAAAAATGAACAGTGGACTAATTTGGAAAAATGTAGGACAGATTTAGCAAGGATTTCAGATTATGTATTATTTTACTGTGCATTTATCAATCACCTTTCAGAGCCACAGCTCTCTCCTATGCCTGAATACATTAACCATTTTATTTTTAAGGCTCATTTAATTTACACATTCTCATTGTCTATTTAGTTGTACTAGAACATTTGACACACATATCTCTCATTATTTTGTTTTGAAAAACATGGTTACTGTAACTTGGAAAAGCCAAAGGAAACTTTAAGTCTTTTTGAGTTGCTTGTAGTTTCCTTTGTTAAAAAAAAAAAAAAAAAAAAAAAAAAAAAAAATCATTTATCCTCTCTTAATTCCTGCAAATTAGGGAAAGTTATGGAAGAAAAACAGATGAGCAGATGGAGAATATGAAACATAGAAAAGCTCAAAGTCAGAAAATAAGTCATAAGTACATATAAATTTCTTAGTAATCAATGA
>NW_011923994.1:0-1064 GCF_000151845.1 Pteropus vampyrus
ATTAAAAGACACACATAGATAAAGGAAGGGGATGGAAAAAGATATGCAATTGGTGGGCCCTAGAGGGTATTGCACTGAATGAAATAAGTCAGATAGAGAAAGACAAATAGCACAGGATTTCACGTACATGTGGAATCTAAAGAGCAAAATAAACAACAACAAAAATGGAAATAAACTCATAGACACAGAAAATATATAAAATTTAGTATAAGGAAAATAGTTAACAATGTTGTAATAAATATTTTAGGGGGAAGAGGGGTACTAGATTTAGTGGGGTGATCACCATGTGAGTTATATAGATCTCTAATCACTATGCTGCACAACTGAAACTAATATATTATTGCATGCCAACTATAATTGAAAAAACTCTTTGAATTGTACAATGTAAATATGAGCAACTAATTGTGTATTATATTTCAATAAAGCCAGAGAAAAAAAGAATGAATCATAGATACACAGATATAACATAGATTAATCTTTAGAACATAACATTAAGCAAAAAGAAATCAAACACAACAGAATACCACTAGGTAATTCCATTATATAAAGTTTAAAAACAGCAAAATTTAATTAGATGTTTAGGATACATAGGTAGTAAAACAAACACAAAAAAATGAATAAAAAGAATGCCATAGAAATCTAGATCGTGGTTATTGCTCAGGGAAGGGAGAGGGTATGAATGCAAAGGATCATGCAGAGGCTGCTAGGGAGCTGGCAGTAGTACTCTATTTCTCCACTTAGTGCAATTATACAAGTGTTTGCCACACTTGGTTAAGTTTGCATTTTACATACTTCTCTGTATGTTTACTATAAATAACAATACAAAATTTAAACACATTTAAACTTTTATACCATGCCATAAGAAAAAAAAAAAAAAACACTCAGTGGATGGGTAAAACAGCATATTATACAGAACTAAAGAGAGAATTGGTAAACTGGAAGAAATATTTGAAAAAATAACTCAGAACCCAACAGTAAAGACAAAGAGATGAGAAATTATGAAGAGGTTAAGATCAAGATTAGAGTAAAAGGACTAATTTACACTAACCAGGTTTCTTGATTGA
>NW_011923995.1:0-1064 GCF_000151845.1 Pteropus vampyrus
TCAAGAGCACATACCACACAGGGAATAACTAAAGCCTGCATTAGAAAAAAACACTGGCTTTTCACTTCACTGCCCATGGGTGAAGGAAGTGGGGAAAGAAAAAAGGCCTATCTACCTTAAATTTTGGGGTAGTGAACTAGGGCATGAGTTAAGAGTGTAGGTTCCAGAGTTAGAATATTTGTGTAATTCTGAGTGAGTTACTTAACCTCTCTATGGCTCAATAGCCTTATCTGTAAAATAAGGATAAATATGATAGTTATTAAATAGAGTTGCTGTGAAAAAAAAATGAGACAATCCATTTATCAAAGTCTAGCACATGGACACAATGAAAAATAATGATGACAGCCATCGTTATTTAATATCTGAATTTTACTGTTTTATTGTTTATTCCATGGAAAATCAAATATAAAGAGTATAAATAAAAGAAATTAAAATCCTATAACTATTTCTACTTAAGTATGGTGGGTCTCTGTCTTAAAAAAATAAATTTTTGTGAAATGCATCTAAATGGTTAGAAAAGCCCAAAATGTTCAAAATTCAAGGATAGCATAAGGTAGAAAACTAATAGTTATATGGTCATAAAATAACATTTGATCAAGTATAATACGACATTTAGAGGTCTACTGCAATTTAATAACTAGAACCATAGTGTACCTACTCTAGAAGATGTAAGCATGCGTTAGTCATTCATCCTCTCTGAATACATTCCTAGACTGAACATAAAGTCATTATTCAAAGATATTTATCTAGATTAACAGGAAGATTAGAAGAAATATTTCAGAAATCACAAAACATTTTTAGCAAACAGTACTCATACGAATAGTATATTGGTAGAAGCAGAATGCTACTGCCACCTAGAGAAACTTTAGTAAACTACCTTTGAAAGAAGGCAACCAAAAAAGGCACCTATTTCTTTTTTGCTATCTACCTTTATTTATTTACTTATTCATCAATAAATCGATACTTAAAAAGAGCCCTATTCTTCTACAGGAAAACATTATACCAATTTTCTCTTTTCTTCGCGGTTAAATGTCAAAGCACATTTAACATTCTGAGCTATCCTG
>NW_011923996.1:0-1064 GCF_000151845.1 Pteropus vampyrus
GCTTAGGGGAAATGGCAAATCAAAATCACAATGAGATACCATCTCACATCTGTGAGAATAGCTATATCAACAGGACAAGTAATAAATGCTGGAGAGGATACGGAGAAAAAGGAACCCTCATACACTGCTGGTGGGACTGCAAATTGGTACAGCCACCATGGAAAACTGTATGGAGGGTCCTCAGAAAACTAAGAATGGATCTACCATATGATCCAGCAATCCCTCTCCTGGATATTTACCCCAAAGACTTAAAAACCCATGTCCAAAAAGATATTTGCACACCAATGTTCATAGCAGCATTATTCACAGTGGCCAGGACATGGAAGCGACCGAGGTGTCTTATAATAGAAGATTGGCTAAAGAAGTTGTAGTACATACATACAATGGAATATTACTCAGCCATAACAAGAGATGACATACTGCCATTTGCGACAACATGGATGGGCCTCGAGATAATCATGCTAAGCGAAATAAGCCAGACAGAAAAAGCTGAAAATGACATGATATCACTTATATGTGGGGTATAAACCTAAAAACAACAAATGAACAGGACAAACAAACAGAGACTCTTGGACATGGACTATAGGTTAGTGTTTACCAGAGGGTAAGGGGTAAGGGAGGTGGGGGAAGGTAGATGGAGTAAAGAGAGTCAAATATAGGAGTATAGGGGGAGGGTGAAGTGGGAAAGAGGATCAAATATATGGTAGCTGAAGGAAACTGGACTTTGGGTGTTAAACACACCATAGAATATTCAGATTATAATGTATACCTGAAAATTATATAATTGTATTAACCAATGTTACCTCAATAAATTTAATTTAAAAAATAAAAATTAAATCAAAAAATAAAAGTAAAAAAAAAAAATTAAAGAGAGCTGGAATGACTATTCTAACATCAAATGAAATAGACATGAAGAAAATAGTTATTAGATGTTTTATAATGGCAAATGCTTTAACCCATCAAATGTTACAATTATAGACATATCCGAACCTAGCACAGACCACAGAATACATAAAGCAAACTGAGATTGACGCAAATTAAACACATAGTTAAACATATCCCTA
>NW_011923997.1:0-1063 GCF_000151845.1 Pteropus vampyrus
TATTAAATGGTACTATTAAGAACTTCAGCCCATTTTCTCCTTGAATCTGTCATTGAATTTTGTTAGAAAAGGTAAGAGTTAGAAACTACTGTTTTAAGGAAAACGTGAAGGTCCTGAATTTGTCACCTCTGCTGTTGCAGCTTGTGGCTGCTGTCCTACAGATCAGGAACTCATTCCCAAATTTTGTTCCACTCTTATAGGAAATGAATGCAAATTACCAAGATATTCTGCCCACCTGTTACAAATTAAAATAAACTTACTTTTTTGATCCATAGAATAGGATCAGTGATCCATGAACATGCAAAAACAGAGGACCCTGACTCAGTACTTGTTAGAATTTCATTAGAATATTGCTGAAGTCTTTAGGGTAGAAAACTGTGGAGATTTTGTCTTGAAAGTGTTAACTTGTCCAGTCTAAAGAAGGGAAGCAGTTTGCTGAGTAATTTTATATCCAGCTCTTATATCTCTAATAACATGTTAAGAAAAAGTTTTAAAATTAAGATGTCAGTATTTTTGATTTGCATATGGTACACATAAAGGCATATGGGACTACTGTAAGATATGATTATGCTTGGTCTTTTATATGCTAAATAAAATTAAGCCCCAATTAAGCCATTTTTAAAAGAGGTAGTCACAATTTGAAAAGCAAGGAGATATAGGAGTTTATTTGAATGACCGAGAAGCCACAGATTATTTTTATTTTAAGCCTACATTTTTGCTTACTCCATGAAAACTCTCCTTTGACTTTCTAAGAAATGTTATTAGTTAAGAAATGTAAAAGATGACAAAGACAATTTGGGAAGGCGGGGTGGCAGTAGGATGGAAAGTTATGCTCCAAGAAAAGAGGTTCATAGATTGTGAAAGATTTGCCTATTGATGGCTAAAAGTCTTACAGTTGTATGTACTTCCTTGTGGAAAACTGAATTACGAAGAATGGAAGTCAGTTTTTTTCTTTCTGAATTTTTTTAAAAGACATTTATTCAGTGTCATGTTCAGAATATTACATTTAGCAATGCAACAGCATAGGTGCAAAAAAAAAAAAAAAAAAAACCACCACTAAAAT
>NW_011923998.1:0-1063 GCF_000151845.1 Pteropus vampyrus
TAATGGTCCCCGGGGACGCATTCAAAATGATGAAATGAAAGGCTCAAAGAGCTGATCGCAAAGCTCTAAGGCACTGGAGGCTTAATCAGACCCACAGCTGTCTGCAGTGTCTCCCCAAGTGAACTCTTTCCAGCGGGTGACGGCCGCCCATGGACGGAGGGGCCAAAAGCATCCCCGGATACGCTGTCTGTGGGCGGCCCCTGAACCCTGCAAGAGGATGCAGAGACGAATGACACGTAGTTTGTACCTCTAGGAGCTCAAAGTGTCAGTGAGTGCTCCTCCAACTTCGCCACCCCAGTACCCGCAGATGACCGGGCATGGCCCACAGAGCCCCAAGGCCCCGGGAGGGCTGTGAATTTGCCGCAAGTGAGCCTTTTCTCGGAAGTCTGCGATTCTGGCTCAAAATGGACGTCACCAGAGAGCTTTTCGCCAAAGATACCATATACATATATATGCATATATATATTCATCTATATGCATATATATGTATATGGTGGAATTTCGAACGAAACATGCGTGGACCCATGGTCTAGCACAGAAGACAGGCCGCTGCTAGCACCTCCACCTCCCCTCAGTGTGGACACCGGGCGTTCCAGAGCCACAATTCAGCATGATCTCTTTTTATTCCGGAGGCCCCGGGGCTCCTTCCTCAGGCCTCGGCTCCTTCCCGCTTTCCGCAGTGGAAATCAGACTTCAGGACGGAAGCAGACACCTCCCTCTCCCTCACCTTTCAGCCTGGGATGGTCGTAATGGTCCCCGTGGACGCATTCAAAATGAAGAAATGAAAGGCTCAAAGAGATGATCGCAAAGCTCCTAAGGCACGGAGGCCTAATTCAGACCCACAGCTGTCTGCAGTGTCTCCCAACTGAACTCTTTCCAGCGGGTGACGGCCGCCATGGACGGAGGGGCCAAAGCATCCCAGGGTACGCTGTCTGTGGGCGGCCCTGACCCCTGCAAGAGGATGCAGAGACGAATGACACGTAGTTCGTACCTCTAGGAGCTCAAAGTGTCAAATGAGTGATCCTCCAACTTCGCCACCCCAGTACCCGCAGATGACCGGGCA
>NW_011923999.1:0-1063 GCF_000151845.1 Pteropus vampyrus
CCATGTGCTGAAACTCAGTATCAATAGCACAGCTGCCATATTGATAAGTATGGAAATGTGCTTGATCAGAGCTTCAAGACAAAATAAACTGGAATTCAAGAAATCTCTGGAATAAACAGATAAAGGAAGAAAAACGTAAGTACAGGCATTTTATAAAATAGCTCTGTACCAAGCCACCTAATGCCTGGCCTTGAATTGATAGTGATTATATCAGTAAACAGGGAGTGAGGACATCAGGGGACTCATCATATAAGTGAGGGAGGGTAAGTAGAGGGCTTACTGCTACGATATCTATCTTCACCTTGATTAAATGCCTGGAACAGCAGAATGGATGCTCAAGAAAATTTGCCATGTAATTAAATGAATTAGAAATCCTTCTATATTGGCCTTTATAAAGGAGACTTAATATTTAATTTTATATTTTATATTTAAATTTATATTTAATTTTATATTTGTTTTTTAATTTAAATTTTTATTCTGAAAAAATAAATAAATCTAAGACATCAGAAAGCTTACAAGAACAGTCCAATAGAACTCCATATACCCTTCACCTGAATTTACCAATTTTAGCCATTTTTACACATTTGTTTTCTTGTTCTCATTCTCTTACCTAAGTACAACTAATCAAAGTCAGGAGATTTCATAATAAGGCCATTCTATTATCTAATCGATTGTTCAGCCATATTCTTTATTGCAATTTTTTTTCTCTTGCAGGATCTAATCCAGAGTTGTATTTTGTATTTAGTTTTCATGTCTCTTTACTTTCTTTTAATCAAGACCAGTTTCTCAGCCTTATTTTTTGTTGTTCTACAGTGACATAGGCTTTTTGAAGAGTACAAGCCATTAGCTTTGCAGATCATTCTTCCATTTTAGCTTTGTTTTCTCATGATTCCAGTCAGTTTTCCTCTTGATTGGAAGTGGGTTGTTCACTTTGAGCAGGATTTCTGCATCGATAATATTGGATCCTTCTCAGTGCAGCACATCAGAGCACGTGATGTAGCTCGTCCCACTATGTGATCATTCAGTTAAGTATACCCTTTAGTCTCCACTGCAATTCCCTTTG
>NW_011924000.1:0-1063 GCF_000151845.1 Pteropus vampyrus
TACTTGTGTTATTTTTTAAATATAGTGTCTTTAGTGAAATGGTCACCCTTTTAGTAAGTTGTATTATTTTTGAGTAATAATGGCTTCTTTGGTTTACTTACCCCATACTGTCACTTCAGTATTATTTGTGACCATCGCCACATTCCTAAATGGATAATGCTTTTTGCAAAGTCCATAAACTCAAGACCTTGATCTCATTAACAGAGTTTTGAGAATAGAGCTAAATGATTATGTGTTTTAATAACTTAGGTATCACAGGTATAAAAATGTGTGTGATATTAATGTGGTCCTCTTTATAAACCTCTAGTAGATTTTTCTTTTCTATCCATTTAAAAATGTTACATGATAGTTTTTCAATAAACTATATGATTTTCCTCACTTTTTATTAATTTCTCTTTTTTCTATTTAGTCTCCAGTCTCACAACTGCCTTCTCTTCTTCTACCCTTATATCTGTCTCACATACTCAAGAACAGGTTATTGATGTATGAATTAACTATTTAAATTCTATTTTTCTACCCTTAAGTTTGAATTCTCAACTATCATATTTGTCTCAATAACTCTCCGTATGGTGCCAATGGGATGCCAAACATTTGATATCTGTCTATTTTAAAAATGGAAATTTGAGTAAAGACATGAATGCATAAACTAATATATATATATTAAATATATATATATTATGTGTATACATATATATATATATATATATACACATAATATATATATATACCTTTCAACATAGAGGATTTAATTTAAGAACCCTAGTAAAAGTACAATTCTCCCCCAAATCTGATAGACAATCTTTCTGAGTGTTTTTCTAATTCTCTCCTGGTGTGAAACTGCCATTTTCTTGTGAAAGTACAAATATCACTGGGGGAAAATGCAAGGATTGCAAGTGCATTACAAGAGATAGTAAAATTTTGAAATTCAGGAACCATTCAGGTTTATGATCCAAATGTCAGGCACAAAAATAGGGGGAAAGGAAACCAATATTTTCCTTTCACCATAATTTGTTTCCTCCATTTTTTTTCAACAAAGAGCTTTCTGAATAAATTCAGTGTGATG
>NW_011924001.1:0-1062 GCF_000151845.1 Pteropus vampyrus
TTTTTCTGTGACTCCCCCAACCTCCCATCCGATAACTCTCAAAATGTTCTTTAGATTCAACATGTACATGAAATCAAAGGGCATTCGTTTTTCTCTATCTGACTTACTGCAGTCAGCACAATACCCTCTATGTCCATCATGAAATACCTTTTTCCATCCATTGACTTTCGGTCTCTGTGTGTACATTTTGATCTGAAATGAGTCTCTTACAGGTAACATATGTAAGAGTCTTGTTCTCTTATCCATTCAGCCACCCTATCTTTTGATTGGAGCACTTAATTCTTTTTCATTTGAAGTACTTGTTGATAGATATGTAGTTATAGCCATTCCTTATGCATATTTTTAATATATATTTTTTTCTTCTTCCTAAAGAAGTCCCTCCAACATTTCCTGTAATATTGACTTGGCAGTGATGAACTCCTTTAGGTTTTTCTTGTTTGGCAAACTCTTTGTCCTTCAATTCTAAATGATAGCTTTGCTGGGTAGACTGATCTTGGTTGTAGGTCCTTGCTTTTCATCACTTTGAATATTTTATGCCAAGCCCTTCTGGCCTGCAACATTTCTGTTGAGAAATCATCTGACAGTCTTATGGGAGCGCCATTGTAGGTAACTAATTGCTTTTCTCTTATTGCTTTTGAGATTCTCTCTTTGTCTTTAACCTTCGGCATTTTAATTATGATGTGTCTTGGCATAAGCTTCTTCGGGTTCATCTTGTTTGGGACTTTCTACACTTACTGGGCTTATATGTCTATTTCCTTCACCAGGTTAGGGAAGTTTTCTGTCATTATTTCTTCAAATAGATTTTCAATTTCTTGCTCTCTCTCTTCTTCATCTCGAACCCCTATGGTGGGAATGTTGTTATGCCTGAGGTTGTCCCAGAGGCCCCTTAAACTATCCTCATTTCTTTAGATTTCTTTTTTCTCGTTGCTATTCTGATTGGGGGTTCTCTGCTACCCCATCCTCTAAATATTGATTTGATCCTCTGCTTCATCCACTCTGTTGATTCCTTCTAGTGTACTCTTCATCTCAGATATTGTAGTCTTCAATTCTGACGGGCTCCCT
>NW_011924002.1:0-1062 GCF_000151845.1 Pteropus vampyrus
TCAGTCGTGTGAGGGAGCACCTGCGGTCTGCGCTGACCGTGCGTGCGTGTGTGTGGAGAGTGTGTGGCGTTCCCGCTGGGACAGGCAGGCCAGCACGGCGGCAGAGGCGGGAGTGTGCGTGTGAGCAGTGAGAAGGGGCTTGGTGTCCCAGAACTCTGCCAGGGCTTGGTTTTGTGCTCACTGGTGCTGGCACCTCGCATGGTGACATATGGGCCTTTGCAGCTGCCTTTGGTCCAAACCTGGTTGCTTTTAATCCCAGTGGGGCTGCAGGCTGCCTTGAGCCTGGGGTCAGGGAGGTGAGACACCTGTGGTCGTGGGCCAGGCAGCCCAGGGGAGTCGGCGGCTGATGGGCTGTTAAAGGCTGGTCGTCACGTCCGTCTGCGGACTTGGATCTCTGCATCCGCTGGCAGAAGACGCCGCCCGGTGTACGACTGTGGCAGGAGGCGCTCAGAAGTGCAGAGCTGGAGTGTAGGGCCGAGAGCCTTACACGTGGCTGGGGCCGATTCCCTAACTGATTAGATGTGACAGAGGCCAAGAGGGGCCGGCGACTGTCCCAAGGTCACTGAGCGGGTCCCTGACGGCCGGCACTGAGCCGGGTCCAGTCTCTGCACCGCGTGGTCTCTCTAGGCTGTCTTTGTTTTCTGCTCATTGGAAACAGGTGTATTAGGAATTGTGTGCGTTTGCGAGGGTTTTTAGCGCTTTAGTTTTGACGCGTTTTCTGCGTTTGTGGGTTCGAGCGGAAGATGCGATAGCTCTGTGTTCAGACTGAGCCTGGTCCCCCTGGGGACTCACTCAGCTGAGTCACTGCCTTCGTGAGAGAAGCCAGCATCGCTCTGAGGAACATGAGTAGCAGTGAGGCTCGCCCGGCCAGCGGTGCCAGCAGCCCCTGCCCCGCGTGTCGGCAGAAGCCAAGGGGGGAACTCGGACCCCTGCCCAGCAGCGACAACAGTTAAAATGGAAAGTCTAAGTCAGACCTCGAGCTTTATGCTCAAAATGTGCAGCTTTCAACTGAAAATCACCTGCCATACCAGAAACGAAGAAAATCTCAACTTCAATGAAAAA
>NW_011924003.1:0-1061 GCF_000151845.1 Pteropus vampyrus
CCGTGGAAAGGTGCCAGACGCTGCACCAGAACCATTCATCGTGAACCAGAGTGGCTCAGATTTGAGCCAAAGCTGTATTTACCCTAAGGTAAGCTGGTAAATATATTCCCAACTACAAGATATTTTAAGTACTACTTAAACAATGATAAAGTACGATGAAAAACAATCGTAATAAACATACTCATACTGTGGCGAGAATCTAGCAAGTTATCGATTCGCCGTCTGTCCCCAGTGGACTTTCACCTCCGTTGCTGCAAGAAGGGAGCCAGCCTGTTCTGTCACCTGTGGGCCGCCAGCGAGTATGGAAGCGAGCGGTGACCTCACGACACCCCCCATCCCCGGCTTTATTCTTCCAAATGTTACCTGCCACAGAGCGTATGTCGGGTTGTCTCTGAGGACAAGGGGAGAAAGGCAAAGATCTTAGATGGAGGGGGGACGCAGCGATGAAAGTCAAGGGGAGCGGAATCATCCCCAGGACTCCAAGTGGGCCAGAGACTGGCATGTCCCCACCCACGTCCCATCTCTTACAACACCCCGAGAATGTGGCTGTATCTCAGAGGACAATGGCCTCCCATAGCTATTTGGACTGTGACCTGGGGCTCTCAGCTTAGCCAAGGCCACTTACCTGGAAAACCACAATACATGGACCCTCAGACAGCGGAGCTGAGAGCTGCTCCGAGACCACCCTGCCAACGGCCAGCCTGAAGCTGCCGGGGCCCGGGGCTTTAATTTGATCTAGAAAAAAAACAAACAAAACTCCACCAAGTACGGTGACATCCCCTACGCCCGAGCGTGCCGGGCCCTGTGTTCACGTCACCATCATCGCACCATCATCGCACCATCATCACCTCTTCCCCTTTTTTAACGGGAGGAACTCTTGGAAGCGAGGCCAGAGGTGAGCAAGCCGGCGGTGGGGAGCGGGGGGTTCGACCTCCGGCTTGTCTGAGCTGCAGCCCGTGCCCGTGACTGTCCCGATTCGACGCCCCCCTGCAGACGTGTTTCTGCCGCAGTCACAGAAGCCCAGGCAGCTGGCTTGGATTTGAGGAAGGAAATTCATCGCG
>NW_011924004.1:0-1061 GCF_000151845.1 Pteropus vampyrus
TCATGTCTCTCTCTGTCTCTATCTCTGTCTCTCCCTCCTTCCTTCCCTCCTTCCCTCCTTCCTCTGTTACTAGTACCATCATGGCTGGCTGTTATTTGCACCTGGCGTAACTCCCCCCCCCCCAGAGGACTAGGAGCCGGGCCCGTGTCCTCACGGCGTGGCCCCCATGTCCGCCACCTGTGTACTCACAGTCCCTCTGATGCCACCTGACTGCGTGCAGGTAGACGCCGCAGTAGTGGAAGAGGAAGTCATGGTCCGAGTGTCGTGCCCGGCCTTCCAGCAGAGGCATGAGGTTGCGGCCGTCGATCACCCTGAGGGAGGAGGAAGGCGGTGAGCCAGGCAAACTTGCGTCTCGCATCTTACAACAGATCGAGGAGGAGGCGGAAAAGGAAGGGGCGGCGGAGGCGGAGGGAGGGGATGGGCTTCTAAAGGCTCATGACACATCGTCCCTTATTGCATAACACAAAGGAAAAGAAAGAAGACTTATGACACATCTTCTAAGACGCTGGGAGAGGGGCGCACATGGAAGCGTTACTCTGATACCGTGCAAGAGTCTGTGAATGACGGTCATGGACTTGAACATCGATTCAAGAGAAACCGCACTGCACAGAAATACCCACCCCCCTCGCCAGCCCAGCACACACCGCATGAAACCACTGAAGCGTCTGTTTAAAAGCTCGCAGGAAAATGTGGCATAGTTCGTCACACAGGCATGGACCCACGCCGCCTTTTACGCAGGGACCGACTTCATGGACATTTGCGTCAGGGTCTAGCTGCTGTGAGGGCTCCAAACATGGATGAAGGTCACGCCCCACCCGTGAGGACAAGCACGCGTGAGCGTGCGCAAATCCTACACGGGGCGGAAGGCGAGCTGTGCCCGCGTCGGGAGCAGACGGCGGGCTTAGCGGAAGAGTGAGCATGGAATTGTCACCTGCACGGTAAACCCGTCTGCCTCGGTGGGGAGCGGGCGGTGGTCGCCTACCTGTCCTGGGGCAATATGCCTCCAGCGACATGTGACAGCGTCGGGTAAATGTCCATGAGACTTCGTGGGGCTCGTCGAT
>NW_011924005.1:0-1061 GCF_000151845.1 Pteropus vampyrus
CATCAGGTACAGAAGTTGCAGAAGCACTCACTGACACTTTGAGCCCCTAGAGGTACAAACGGCGTCTCATTCCTCTCTGTATCCTCGTGCAGAGCTCCAGGCCACCCACAGACAGCGGACCCAGGGAGGCTTTGGCCCCTCCGTCCCTGGAGGCCGTCACCCGCTGGAAAGAGGTCAGTTGGGGGACACTGCAGACAGCTGTGGGTCTGATTTCGGCCTCCGGGCCTTATGAGCTTTGCGATCACCTCCTCGAGCCTTTCATTTCTTCATTTTGAATGCGTCCACGGGGACCATTACGACCATCCCAGGCAGAAAGGTGACGGAGAGGGAGGTGTCTGCTTCCGTCCTGAAGTCTGATTTCCAGTGCGGAAAGCAGGAAGGAGCAGAGGCCTTAGAAGGAGCCCCGGGGCCTCTGGGATGAAAAGAGATCATGCTGAATTGTGGCTCTGGAACGCCCGGTGTCCACACTCCGGGGAGGTGGAGGTGCTGGGAGCGGCCTGTCTTCTCTGGTGGACCAGGGGTCCACACAGGTTTCCTTCGAAAATCCACGATATACACATATATGCATATAGATGAACATATATATGCATATATGTGTATATGGTAGATCTGGCAAAAAGCTCTCTACTGACGTCCTTTTTGAGCCGGAACTGCAGACTTCCGAGATACGGCTCACTTGCGGCAAATTCACGGCCCTCCCGGCGCCTCGGGGCTCTGAGGGCGATGCTCGGTCGTCTGCGGGTACTGGGGTACAGAAGTTGCAGAAGCACTCACTGACACTTTGAGCCCCTAGAGGTACAAACGGCGTCTCATTTCCTCTCTGTATCCTCGTGCAGAGCTCCAGGCCACCCACAGACAGCGGACCCAGGGAGGCTTTTGGCCCCTTCCGTCCCTGGAGGCCGTCCTCCCGCTGGAAAGAGGTCAGTTGGGGGGACACTGCAGGACAGCTGTGGGTCTGATTTCGGCCTTCCGGGCCCTTATGAGCTTTGCGATCACCTCCTTCGAGCCCTTTCATTTCTTTCATTTGAATGCGTCCACGGGGACCCATTTACGACCATCCC
>NW_011924006.1:0-1060 GCF_000151845.1 Pteropus vampyrus
TTTCCATTTTTTTTTGTTTTTTTTTAATCACTGTCCTTATTTTGCGGGGTTAAGAAAATCAAGTTTCAGAGAAGATAAGAGACTTGCCCAAGGTCACCCAACCTCTAAGTGGCATTGCCAGAACTTGAAACTGGGCTTTCAGATTTTAAATTCGGAACTCTGTGTATTCTTTCCTGCCCCCAACACACACACATGCACACGTGCACACACGCACACACACGCAGAAGCTGTTGCTTGCCAGCCATTCACCCCTGGTACCTGCCGGGTGACAGCTGGGTAAGGGGTTCTTAGACTGCTATAGAAAACACAACTTTGCACATTCCGTTCTCTTATCACCTGTGTCGTGGAGGGTGTACGCGACAGAACTCAGCTTCTGGCTGCAGAGGAGATGGAGAACGTAGCAGGAAGCAGGTAATTGGAAGAAAGAAGACATTCAAGCAGAACAGGGCAGAAAGTACTCGCAGCCCCTGCAGTCTACGGTGAGAAAAACAAACTCTGCCAGGTCACCTCCAGACTCTACCTGGAGGCTGACACTCAGTGTAGAGGTGGAATCGTGAACCAAACAGACAGAAATCCCTCCTTTTGTGAACTTATACTCCAGTGGAACAAGGGGGGACGGTGACATGTTTCCAAAAGCATTTCATGGTCTCCCCATTTCTCACGATCTGAGCATCCGGCCAAATACGTGAGAAACACAGCAAGCGAACAACCTCCCTTCGACCTCAGTATTTATGGACGATCTGAAGCAGTGTACGTGGTAACCTAATCTACATCATCTGGGGCCCTGAAGCCCAGGTGGTTAATTTGACTTAAACCCTTAAACACCGGTTGGTTGGTTTGTTTGTTTGTTTTAATTTCCCTCCCCAGGAAACAACAGCCCTTCCTACTCCTGGCTGCACCTGGGGACACGGCAGGGTCCGGCTTCTGTCTTACTTATTGTAAGAAACTTATCTCGCCGTGTGTTAAAAGGGCCGAGAGTCAGAGACATCTGTATTTATATGTCTTCTCTCTCTCTATCTAGATGTTTCTATCTGGACGTCTATCTCTCTTTAAGACGATC
>NW_011924007.1:0-1060 GCF_000151845.1 Pteropus vampyrus
GCATCTTTGCACATGTCCCCTTGTGCAGATCTTTGTGAATAGACCCCCCATTCTCAGTTCTGGGTCATAGGGTGTGCAAGTGCAGATGTTTGGGGCTTAACCTTAATAATGGAAATGATGGAAAATTTCAACCAGGAGCCATCTCTTACTATTTAAGTGGGAAAAATTACAGTGTATTATAAGTCAACTCAAAACCCCCGAGCCTATTTCCCAAAGCATAATTGAAACTTAGTAAAACAATATACACAAATAACAGTTTAGCAAATTAGTCTATAAAATGCCTAAAAAGATCATTTTATAATCACCGACATTGTGGTTATTCACAAGCAGTTGCTTTGGCCACACTAACAAAGGTGGTTTGCCTGCCCTCCTGCCACCTGCCACCGGATGGCGGATGGCGGATGGCGGATGGCGGATGGCGGATGGCGGATGGCGGATGGCGGATGGCGGATGGCGGATGGCGGATGGCGGATGGCGGATGGCGGAGAGCGGCCCCCAGAGGACGTGCTGGGATGCTCTCTGCACCAGCGGCTTCAGAGACGCGCATCCGCTTTGACGGTCCGCGCTTTCCAAAATGCTTATGCAGTTAGGACTACTGTGATGTTCCAACAAACGCATTTGGATTGTAATTTGAGACTTCCTGTATATTATTTTGTTGAAAAAATATTAGATTTCTGATTTCCATTTCTGCACGTAAGGAGCTTAGAAGTCCACACTCTGTCTTAACAAGTAGAAAACTGAGCAGACTGAAAAATCAACAACTCTTCTTAAATCCATAAGAGAAGGGAAGATCTAGGGCACAGTGTCGCCCCAAGATTCAAGAGAGGCAAAATACGGGGGAGTCACTGCCTAGTAGGGACTCACAAGTGGAAACCCCTGCAGGAGCCAGGGGAGGAGTAGGGGAACCTGACTTGTAATGAAGAATTGCTGGAGGCTCCCTGTGCACAACTCTGAGAGTTAAAACCTCCAGGGGGCTCTGGCATAAGGAGCCCCCACAAAATCGTGAAGTTTACCTCCAGGAGCTTGAACAGAGTCCCTCAGTAGATTCAGGAAAAAACGT
>NW_011924008.1:0-1060 GCF_000151845.1 Pteropus vampyrus
GGTCAACTGTAGATATACAAAAAGTACTTTGTCTAATTTCAAATGAGGGTTTTTCCTAGTTGATTTCAAAGATCCTCTGTCAAATGAAGATATACTTTTCCACAGATAAACATACATTTTTAATATTTTGCAAGAATATTTTCTTTTCTTTTATTAATATTATTTTCAGATGCACAGAGGGTTTTGACTTTTTATATTGCTTAACCAACCTCTCGAATTCTTGCTTTACAAGTTTTTGTCACATAAAAAATGTAAAAATAGTCATTTGAATTTATTCTGGTATTTTTCTCATTTTGCATATTTAAATTTTTCAGTCTATACTTAATCCGACTATACTTAATTTATAGACTGAAATTTTTCAGTCTATACTTAAACTTGTATTTGGGATAAAAAATTATAGCTTCTTTTCTCCATATCCTTCACAGCTACCTCCACCATTTATGACTAATTTATTTTTTCTACTAATGTGACATGTCACCAGTAACAGGTTCTACAGTCGTACATATATTCGGGCGGGCCAGTCTTTGTCTATTATCTAAAATTTGTCTTCATTTCATCACAACAAGAAAAGACAGCATGTGTAACTCAAAACATTTTAAACCATATTTTTGTTGGTTCATGTAAAATTGACACATATATAGGAAGAGCGCACATATTGAGAAAATGAGTCTTCCTATTCCAGACCACAGCCATCTTCCCACTTCCAAGTTCACATCTAAGGTCTCTCACTAAAGACCACACATCCACAGGTGTGCACTGCTATAAAATAGATATTGGATTTTATCCAAAGAATTTTTAGCCCACTGTTGTGGGATTCTCGAACGCAGAGATGGGACACTGGGGCTATAAGCAGGAAGCAGCGTTTATTGATCCTGGCACCGCCTCAGCGGATTCTTATCCAAAGGCTGAGCCCCGACTGTAACGTAACGGACAGTTTTATACAGTCTTGTCATTCCTACGCAGCTACATATAAGGAAGAACATTAATTGGTTTGCAAGCTATGAGAAAACTGAAGTTAGCCAGAGAGCTCTTGAGGTTGGGGAAGGGCAGTCAGGAACGA
>NW_011924010.1:0-1059 GCF_000151845.1 Pteropus vampyrus
CAAGATAGATAGATAGATAGATAGATAGATAGATAGATAGATAGATAGATCCTATTTGGATAGGAGATAGATAGATATTTTTAGTGACATGATTACTGGGCTTTTGGAAGATCACTATGATAGATGTGGACAAAATAGATTGAAAGAGGCAGTGAAAAGAGACAGGGAGATTGATTAAGCAGATTACTGCAATTGGTCAGGTGAGCCATGAAGATGATCTGAAGAAGAAAATGGCTGAGAACTTAGGGAAGAATGAAAGAAATCAGGGAATAAATGAAAGAAAAGCAAGAAAATGGTGCTACTAAGGAAAGGGGTTACATCTATCTATCTATCTATCTATCTATCTATCTATCTATCTATCTATCTATCTAAGTTTCTTATGAGAACTGTCAAGAAGAGCAATGACCCATTGGGTCAATTCAGAATTTTCAAAGCATTGCTTTTGCTACATTTAAAAACAAACAAACAAAAACATTACTGTTGTGTTTCTTGATTCTAGGCACTCATTATTCAGAGACTTCTCAAGGCAAGATACCCATAAGGACACTTTTACTCCCTAACTGAGAAAAACCGTCACATATCCTAATTTTACCTCAGAAATATTCCTTATCTCTAAAGTGATACATGAAATTAACTTTCAGTGGAATACAGGGTTTCACCTTTTACTCTAAAGCTTGACATAGATCGAGATGGTCTTCTATTACCATTCATCCTTAATCATATTAATTGACTGCAGTCAAATCAGTCTTCTCACTACTCTTCCCAAAGCTGTCACTGCCCGCCTTGGCGAGGGGAAGCTTATGGTATCCCCCACACTATATGCAGCAGCTTAACTCTTTCATTGAATAAAGACTTGTATCACGTTCTTAACTTTCTAAAACTGCTGATCACTCCTCCAGCCCCATCTCCTGCCACCTGCATAAACAAATACCTCGAGTCCTATGTGCCCTATTTATGACTTCGGTTCTGCCCCAAAACTCGATCGACATAACAGCCAATTTGTTGATAACTATTTGTTTTAAATTTATATTAAATGAATCAGTATAGTCTAAAGTATGA
>NW_011924011.1:0-1058 GCF_000151845.1 Pteropus vampyrus
TAAGGGGCAGGAAGCAACTGTCCTGGGGGGAGAGATGCTACTGCAGAACACAGCTTGGAAAGCCAGTGTTTCCTGGTGGTTGACTGTGGGCAGAGAGTGAGCCAAATACAGTGGAGATAAAGGCCAGAGTGGATCAGCTCTGTGGACTTGTAAAATGTGGAGCCCCAAAGTCCCAGGGCTGTAGGAGCTGCTAGGCCAAGAGCAGGCGAAGGGCAGAGGGTAGTTGGCAGAGTGCCAGCCAGCGGGTGGGCAGAAATTTGCTGTGTTTCAGGCAGGGAGCTCACACAGCAGGCCCCTGAGACCATGAACAGCAGTCTCATTCTTGATCTATCAAACCCTTTTGAGCACCTACCGTGTGCCAGACCCTGAGCTGGGTGCTGGTGACACAGTGAGGATCAAGGCTGTCCCCTAGGCACCCGCAGCCCAATGGGCAGGAACAGACGAGAATCCAAACACTTGCCAGGTTCAGTGCTGTTCTTAGCACTTTTCCAAATTAACTAATCGCATCCTCACAGGAGTCTTGTCCCAAACTCGTAGATATGGAACCTGAGGCATGCATCAGTGAGGTCCTTTACCCCAGCTAACATAACTTGTATGCAGTGGAGTAGGACAAGAGTGAAAAAGTCTTAGGATGTTATGGGAGCCTAAAGGACATCTTGCCTCATTCAAACTCAACTTACTGTTTAGCTGAGAAAATTGACATCCAAAGAGGAGGAGTGACAAGGACCCACAATCCTTTCCCGGGTCACTGAGTTAAACCACAGTCATTCCCATTACCTGCCCTGAGGCTGAGAATGGGGGTTAGGGCAGTGAGGTGACCACTCATCAGCTTAGACAGAAAAGTCCAGAAGGCCAAGTGAGGCCGAGGAACTGGGGTGAGGGGCACAGAATGAAGGGAGTGAGTGTCCCAGGTAAGGACTGGCTGGCTTGTTCGCGGAGGCTGAGGGAAACGTCCTGGAGCCCCAGGGGCCCAGGGTCGGCCTCTGAAGGTCCCATGGGCTCCAGATCAGTTCTTCAGAACATAAACAGAGGAAGAGAAAAAACAGATGTGCTCAGGT
>NW_011924012.1:0-1058 GCF_000151845.1 Pteropus vampyrus
TCACGTGGGTCACTGACCCGGCTAGAAAACAGGGATGGAACATTAACGGATCGATGCTCTGAAACCCAGAGCACTGCTTCTGCCCCTACTCTCCTGTTTCGGTCTGATTTGTATATGAAAACCCATGTGCCTCCTGTCCTCTACCCAAGTGTCTCCGGTAGACTGGGACACACAATTGAGTAGGTGGCCATAGACAGACACGTGCCAGGGCCTCGCATCAGACTGTCTGGGGGCTCACACTCACACTCAAGCACAGCTTTGTGAAACACAGAACCCAGCAGCTCCTGAGCTCTCAGGGCACTTGACACCTAAGTGTGGCTAAAGGAACAAAGCTGAGAAAGAAACAAAATTGAGAAGAGATAACTGCTCGGACCTTCGCTAAGGCAGCAGGAACTGTCACGTGACCAGAGATGCTGCTGAGATGATTCCTGACTGTCTCATTTCTGGACACGGTTGTGAATACTGTTCTCAATTAAGGGAAATATCAAACAGTAATTTACAGAAGCCTCAGAACACAAAGGGAACAACTTCCTCCTTGACAATTTCCCGGTGATTACAAAAACAACATAAATAACAACAAGGAAAGTCCTCCTTATTGGTCCCAACATTTGGGGTCCAGAGTATAAAAGCCCCAGAACAGAAGGGGTCACCAAATCTGAGAAACTCACCTCTGAACAGAAACTCACCTTCCACCCCTGACACCATGTGCTGCTCCCCTTGCTGCCAGCCTACCTGCTGCAGGACCACCTGCTGCCGGACCACTTGCTGTGGGTCCAGCGGCTGTGGGTCCAGCTGCTGTCAGCCTTGCTGCCGCCCTTGCTGTGTGTCCAGCTGCTGCCAGCCTTGCTGTCGCCCTTGCTGTGTGTCCAGCTGCTGCCAGCCTTGCTGCCGTCCAACCTGCTCACTTGCTGTGGGTCCAGCGGCTGTGGGTCCAGCTGCTGCCACTGTGGGTCCAGCGGCTGTGGATCCAGCTGCTGTCAGCCTTGCTGCCGCCCTTGCTGTGTATCCAGCTGCTGCCAGCCTTGCTGTCGCCCTTGCTGTGTGTCCAGCTGCTGCCA
>NW_011924013.1:0-1058 GCF_000151845.1 Pteropus vampyrus
TTTAAAACAAGCAAATATATGCTCTCACAGTTCTGGTGTCAGACATGTCAATGTGTCTCAATGTCTAAACTCAAGATGTCTGCAGGGTTGGGTTTCTTGTAGAGGCTCAGGTGAAATTGTTTTCTTTCCCATTCCAGTTTGCATTCTGGCCAGCGGCATTTCTTGGTTCCTGGCCCCTCCTCCTTCTTCAAAGGCGGCATTTTCATCTTGTCTCCTCTTCTGCTTGTAGAGGAGCATTGTGGTTACCTTAGTCCCACTTGGATGATCCTGGCTCATCTTCTACCTTACAGTCACCAGTTAAAAACTCTGTTCCACCTGCTACCTAATCCTTCCTGTTATAAAAATATCAAGTTCAAAGTCCCTGGGGCTGAGAGTGTGGACACATTCAGGAGGTCCTTATTCTACACACTATTAAGTCTTTTAAAAAGTGTATTATAATGTGCCAGTCGAGGGCCCTTATATAAAACAATAAACACAGCATTTGTCACATTCACTGAATGAGTGAATACATTATTCTTTTAAAACTACATGCAAGTAAAATTTAGTTTAGAAAACCTAAAAATATGTCTAGCTGACTCTAACACTGGACCGCAACCTGCTATTCAGAGAGTGCTCCACACCAAGACCGGCAGCATCAAAACCACCTGGGAGCTTGAGAGAAATGCAGAATTTCTTAGTTCAACGGGACCTGCCGAATCATATTCTGCATTTCTTGTAGAATCCTTGTTGATTAATAGGCACACTCAAGTTGCAGTGCTGGACTACACTAAGATTTTCTACCTCTCACTGTTGACATTAGGAGCAGATAATTTTGGAGGATGCTTTCCCATGGGTTGTTGTTGTTTAGCAGTATTCCTCTGGACATTGCCGAATATCCCAGGGGCAAAATCATTTCTGGGTGAGAAACACTGCCTAGAAGCAACCTGCAAAAATTATAAACAAGGCCTAACAGATACTCTATTAACTTCGTGCACATCACTAACCCTTTCTTCTTCACCCAGGGCCTTTGCATTCGCCAGTCCCTCTGTGGAGGACACAGTGTCCGCATAACCTGGTGA
>NW_011924014.1:0-1057 GCF_000151845.1 Pteropus vampyrus
TTCACGGCCCTCCCGGCGGCTCGGGGCGTTGAGGGCCATGCTCGGTCGTCTGCGGCTACTGGGGTACAGAAGTTGCAGAAGCACTCACTGACACTTTGAGCCCCTAGAGGTACAAACGGCGTCTCATTCCTCTCTGTATCCTCAGGGTGCAGAGCTCAAGGCCACCCACAGACAGCGTACCCAGGGATGCTTTGGCGCCTCCGTCCCTGACTGCTGTCACCCGCTGGAAAGAGGTCAGTTGGGGGACACTGCAGACAGCTGTGGGTCTGATTTCGGCCTCCGTGCCTTATGAGCTTTGCCATCACCCCTTTGAGCCTTTCATTTCTTCATTTTGAATGCGTACACGGGGACCATTACGACCATCCCAGGCAGAAAGGGGAGGGAGAGGGAGGTGCCTGCTTCCGTCCTGAAGTCTGAATTCCCATGCGCAAAGCAGGAAGGAGCAGAGGCCTTAGGAAGGAGCCCCGGGGCCTATGGGATGAAAAGAGATCATGCTGAATTGTGGCTCTTGAACGCCCGGGGTCCACACTCCGGGGAGGTGGAGGTGACAGGAGCGGCCTGTCTTCTCCGGTAGACCAGGGGTCCACACAGGTTTCCTTCGAAAATCCACCATATACATATATATGCATATAGATGAACATATATATGCATATATATGTATATGGTAGATCTGGCAAAAAGCTCTCTAGTGAGGTCCATTTTGAGCCGGAACTGCAGACTTCCGAGATACGGCTCACTTGCGGCAAATTCACGGCCCTCCCGGCTCCTCGGGGCTCTGAGGGCGATGCTCGGTCGTCTGCGGGTACTGGGGTACAGAAGTTGCAGAAGCACTCACTGACACTTTGAGCCCCTAGAGGTACAAACGGCGTCTCATTCCTCTCTGTATCCTCGTGCAGAGCTCCAGGCCACCCACAGACAGGGGACCCAGGGAGGCTTTGGACCCTCCGTCCCTGGAGGCCGTCACCCGCTGGAAAGAGGTCAGTTGGGGGACACTGCAGACAGCTGTGAGGTCTGATTTCGGCCTCCGTGCCTTATGAGCTCTGCCATCACCCCTTTG
>NW_011924015.1:0-1056 GCF_000151845.1 Pteropus vampyrus
TCTGGGGGTAGGTTTGTAGAAAACTCTGAATTAGGGAAGTCAAGCCTCTCTAAAAATGAATGTTGGGCTATATGGTGTTGAAGATATTATGGTTTATTATAAAATGTGCAGGCCAAACAGAAGTCTCAGGGCTTAATCCCTAATTCTTTAACTAGTTGGGGCTTTATGCAAGTAATATGAGTTCTGCAAACCTTAATTTCTTTATCTGTAAAAAAAAAAAAAAAGGAAATGTCTAAGACCCTTCACAATAATATGTCTTGGATGTATAATCCTATTAAGAAAACAGTTATTATTATCACTAATTAGAGATATGGCAGAATTAACAGCATTAAAAATGAAAATGAGGTTTTATTTGTGTTGTATTATATATATCTGATTTTTTGTCATAGAATATATCTGATTTTTTGTCCTTAGTTCCTAGCACAGAGCTCCAAAAATCCTAGGAATTTCCTGAGTGACAGGAGTGTTTTTTGTTATGCTAATGAGATGACTTATGGTGGACCTCTAGATAGCTTCAGGATGGAAGCTGGTCACCAGAAGGACTAGACATGTAATTAGATGGTTGAAATTTGGGGCCAGCGTGACCTCCACAGAGTGGAGGGGGACTGGAGACTGAGTTCGCTCTTTGAGCATTTCATTTCTTCATTTTGAATGTGTCCACGGGGACCATTACGACCATCCCAGGCAGAAAGGTGAGGGAGAGGGAGGTGTCTGCTTCCGTCCTGAAGTCTGATTTCCACTGCGGAAAGCGGGAAGGAGCCGAGGCCTTAGGAAGGAGCCCCGGGGTCTGGGATGAAAAGAGATCATGCTGAATTGTGGCTCTGGAACGCCCGGTGTCCACACTGCGGGGAGGTGGAGGTGCTAGGAGCCTGTGTAATGAAACTCAAGTAAAAAGCGTGGACACTGAGATTTGGTGGAGCTTCCTGCTTGGTGTACATGTTGATGTGCTGGGAGGGTGGGCAACTCAGATTTCATGAGGAGAGAGCATGAAAAGCTCTCTGTTTCTCCTGCCTCCCAGAACTTTCCCCGGTGCAACTCTTCATTAGGGCTCCTCCT
>NW_011924016.1:0-1055 GCF_000151845.1 Pteropus vampyrus
GGCAATTTGGTGATGGACAGAAGGGAGGGGGACTTGGGGGGCTGGGTAGAATGGGGTGAAAGGTTAAAGAAGTACAAATTAGTAACTGACGGGTAGCCACGGTGATGGAGAACATGGCATAAAGAATGCAATTAGCATTAATACATTGGCTAGGCAGAGAGTCAGGGGAGGGAGGGAGCAATTGAGGGGATCTTTTTACTAACTATATAGATGTCTAACCAATGTACTGTATACTTGAAACTAATAAAAATAAAAAAAATAAGAATAAAGTGAGGAGATCACATGAAAGGTAGAATAAACTTGATTTCTTTATAGTTATTAATTTAGTGTAATATTTACTATTTCATATCAGATGCCATATAAAGAGAGGATAGAGTAAAGAACTGGTTAATAGCTAATTTCCTATTGCTCATAGTAGGGTAACAATAAATAATGAGAGAGGAAAAGAAAAGATTATTGACTTTATGCAGTTATTAATACAAAAGTAAATATTTATATGCTACAGAACAAAGGACAAGCATATCAATCATATCAATATGTGCAAATAAGCTTAATTCACCTATTAAGTAAAAAGATTTTCTTATCAACTAACAAGCAGCACAAGAGACAACCAATTGGCAAAGGGATTTGGAAGGGATTAGTCAAATAAAATATGGTACATCCACTAATGAGACAGCGCAATAAGAGGGTGTGAATACCGTGTAATTAGATGCAGATTATTTCTAGTTCATCTGAAGTAACTACTATTTTATATCTTATATTCACTATCTCCTTTCTTTCTTCAGAGTATTGTTCAATTACACTAATATGTATTATTCTAGAGTATATTTTAAAATTTTAATTATTTATATATCGAATAGCATATTTTTACAAAAATGTAATTTCTAATTTCCCTTTCATTTCATCTAGATATGTAGCATTTTACCTTAGTTGTCTTTCTTATGATTTTCATGGAGTATACTTATTTTTCATACAGTACTAGACTACTTTTTGCTATAAATTTTTCTTTTGAATTACGTATTATTCTTTTATAGCTTTTGATTACTTTTGAAACC
>NW_011924017.1:0-1055 GCF_000151845.1 Pteropus vampyrus
TGTGCATGACTTATGAGTCTTGCCCTATATAACCTATTCCCTAGAGGTCATTGGGGAGCCAGATCTTTGAGCACTAGATCACCTGTGTCTCCAGGCTTAGTGCCATTTCCTTAAATAAATCTCTATATTCTTTGCTGCAAACTCCTGTCCGTGTCTCTTTTGGCTTTGATGCATTCAGGCAAAATGAACTCCTTGAGTTCAGTAACAAATTGTCCTGGAAAGAAGTTAATTCTCGGCAGGAAGACATAGAGAAATGACTGTAGGAACAAATATTTCCATCCTTTTTTATTGCCTGGAGAACTGAGCCTGGAATCTGAAGCATGAATAAGTTTTGAATGATTCTAAGTGTAGGGTTGAGCTACCCTTGGAAGATTTAAATAGAAATACAGTCTACTATAAATATATATAAAAAAGATATCCATCTGAAGATGGGAAGATGGGTCAAAAAAATCTTCTCAGAGGAAATAATGTCTCTAAATGATTTAAAGATGGTGTGTACTAAGGGGGTTCCAGGAAGAAGGATCATTATAAATAAATGAAGGCTAATATATATATATATATATATATATATATATATATATATATATATATCCCCCCCCACCCATGGAGAATAACAAGATATAAGACTGGAAAGATAAACTGGAGCCAGACAGTTTAGAATATGTAAGCTATGTTAAAGAGCTTGGAGTTTATCTAAGAGAAATGACAAAACTTTTTAGAATTTTAAGCAGGACAGGGAAATAATTAGATAGACTTTTTAAAAGCTCCTTCAGGCTACATTTTAAAGAATAGATTAGAACAAGGCAAAACTGGAAATAGGAAGACCATTAGAATGTTTCCACTTAGAAGTTTGTGTTAGTAATCTGTGCAGGCAATGTAAGACCTCTTTGTCACCAATTTTCCGATCATGTTCATTCCAAATTCCTGAACATCTGGGCCTAACTTTAGCTTCAGCTATAAGTCAATGTAAATTCGTGCCTTTTGTCATCACTCTTTTCAAGTAAAAATGACCAACCAGATACTCCGCATAAAGTTCTGTTCTTTGGGATCATTTT
>NW_011924018.1:0-1055 GCF_000151845.1 Pteropus vampyrus
CAGCAGGTCCTCGCGTGACACTGCTCCCGCTGTCACGTCGACGAGATGCCACCAGCGCGAAGCTCTCGCTTCCAGCCGTTAGCTACGAGCAAACGTTCTGCTGTGTGTCGGTGGGGCTTGGTTAGGGCTTGCTGAGCTCTACGGTGTTTGCACACAGGCAAAACCGCCTCACGCTTCTCAGAATGTGTCCCCGTCATTAGGTGGCGCACGACTGGCAGTACAGGATTTTTTATAAAAATGAGGATATTCTCTATACGCTGACAGGGAAAGAGCTCCCAAACTATTTGCTCCGTGAAAGAGTAAAATGCGGAACAGCGTGTGTAAAACGTTACCATCAATTTGAAAAGAGGGCGGAGGAGATGTGAGGCTGTCTGTTCTTTATCCAGAGAACTTGCAGAAGCATCCCCAGGGCACCCACGCGCTGATTAACTAGGGCGGGGACCCCACGGCTGGGAACAAAGACACAAAGACGGACAGAGACCTTTCGCTGTATATTTTTTAAAAGAATATTTGGCTTTTCAGCCACGTGAATGCTATTCTAAAAAAAAAAAAGTAAATATAAAAACTGTTGTTAAAAAAAAATGAAAGCACCATTTAAGCGATCGCCGGTCAGGCAGACTGTTCCTCGCAGCCAAACACACGCAGTAAAAGGCTGCCCCGCGGAGCAAGCAGGGCTGGGATCCGAGGCGGCTGTCGTGGACACGCTGCTCCTCGCTCCAACGTCCGGGGGACCCTGGGAGGCTGGGCGTCCGCCGGCACCAGACCACCCACCCCCCTGCCCGCCCCCTTCCTGTGCTGGAAACGCTTTTCTTCCTGGATTCCGCAGGAGCCTTTCTGATTACACCAGTTCGCCTGAGGATGCGGGTCGGGAGCGTCCCGCATTCCGTGGTAGGGCAGGCCCGGAGCCCGCCAGCCGGGGTCTGCCATGACGCAGAGCAGGCTGGCTCCTGGGATCAGCTAACTGCTTCTTCCGTCTCATCTCGTAAGCCCCCTGCCCTGCAAGCAGTCCCTCATCTGATCTCTTCTGCGCTTGCTCGGGGGAGAGGTGCTAACTG
>NW_011924019.1:0-1055 GCF_000151845.1 Pteropus vampyrus
AGCTCCCACCCCGTGCCCCGAGGCAGGCAATCTACATGTTCGGGTTCCAAGGCAATAGATAGTACTGGAGCCAGGGGCCCGGGCCTGGCCCGCCAAAGTGGCCGCTGCGTCGCGGTGGAACGGGCGCATTTTCGAGATGTTGCAGGGCGGCGCGGGGCCTCGGCCTTGCCGCCGCGGGCCGGCCCGGAGGAGGAGCGCGCAGGCTGTCCGGAGACAAGCCGGCGGCCGCCCTGTTGCTGCTGTCGCCTTACAGCAAGGTCACGCCGCCGCGGAAGCCGCACCGCTGCAGCAGCGGCCACGGCAGCGACAACAGCAGCGTGTTGAGCGGGGAGCTGCCGCCCGCCATGGGCAAGACCGCGCTCTTCTACCACAGCGGCGGCAGCAGCGGCTACGAGAGCGTGATGCGCGACAGCGAGGCCACCGGCAGCGCGTCCTCCGCCCAGGACTCCATGAGCGAGAACAGCAGCTCCGTGGGCGGCAGGTGCCGGAGCCTCAAGACCCCGAAGAAACGCTCCAATTCAGGTAGGTCCCCCGGGCGCAAGGGCGCGCGCACGCGCGGAGGGCCAGGGGCAGGACGCGTGGCCGGAGCCCCAGGCTGCGCTGTCCCGCGGGTGGCAGGGGTGGTGGGATGGACACCTGGTCTCTCCGTCTGCACAGCTTGTCGCCCTGTAGGCCTCAGCTGGGGACACAGCTGTGGAGGGTTTCACTGTACAAAATGGACCTAGTGTTCGGGCACCCGAAGGCCGTAAGGTTGCGAATGCCTCGCTGTCATCAGCCTGGTGAAAATTCCGGACGCTGGTGGCAACCAGGAGCGCCCGCTCCACACTCACCAGCTGTGAGGGCGAAACTTCCTGTGGCCCCTGGGGGCTCCCCCACCCCATGCCCAGGACCAGGAACGCGGCTACTTAGGGCCTCCTGAGGGTCAGGTCAGAGTGACTAGTGGCTGCGGAGGCTGGGGATCCCCAAGGCCCTGTGCCTCTCTCTGGAAATGGGATGCATCACAATTGGTCTCACTGACAGTGCAAGGGGGAGGCCCTTCCTGCACCCCCCACCCC
>NW_011924020.1:0-1054 GCF_000151845.1 Pteropus vampyrus
GGCCTCTTGGAAAAAAAAAAATGTATCTTTGTTTTTTCAGTAGAGTATTGCGCCATTTCTTTCTGGCCTTTACAGTTTCAAATGAAAAAACTGCTGTCATTAGGATTGGTTTTTCATAGGTAGTTTGTCATTTCTCTTTTTTTAATAAATTGATTTATTTAAATTAGTTTCAAGTATACAGTACGTTGATTAGACATCTATAATGTTCCTAAAACGATCCACTCAATTTGTCATTTCTCTTTGACTACCATTAAGATTTTTTATTTGTCCTTAGTCTCTGTCAGTTTATTTATTGTGTGTCACTTGGTCTAGATTTCTTTGAGTTCATTCTTTTGGAGATTGGCTTACTTTTTATAATCTGTAGGCTTGTTTTTCATCAAATTTGGGAAGTGTTCAGTGATTCTTTCTTCAAATATTCTTTCCATATAATTTTCTTTCTCCTTTCCTTCTCTCTGTGGGGAGAGGAGTCTCTGGCCACATGGGGAATGAGAACACTTCCCTTGGCTTTGGGGGTGTCAGAGGGACTTCAGTTTAATCCAAGGGAGGAATGAGTCAACCTGCACTGCCCTCTTTTGCCAAGTGACATGTCAGAGAATGCCAGGTCTGAATTTTCTTCTCTGTTTCATGAAGAAACCTCAGTCTCTCCAGCTCTGAGATCTCAAGCCAGTTCCACTTCTCACCTCTTTTCAGAATTCTCTTTCAACTGACTCCTGTGTTATAAGGGTACTTAGTAGGGAGGACCAACGAGAAACAACTTCAGGCTGTCTTATATGGATCAGAAATCTGTTTGTTGTTGTTGTTGTTGTTTTTAGTGGGGGTTTTTTTATGGAATTTGGGGAGATTATATAGACTATTTTGCCATTAAAAATCTCGCTTTCACAGAAAGTCTGGATTATTATAGATGTTTTTGAAGGTGAGTCATTTGGACTTATTCAATGATTAGATATAAAGTTTGAGGAAAACAGAGTGACCAGAGAGGGTTCAATTTGATATCCGAAGAACTGAATGATAGTGGCCCATTAATTGAAGTGCGAAAATTGAGGAAGCTAGGTAG
>NW_011924021.1:0-1054 GCF_000151845.1 Pteropus vampyrus
TCTGGCTGGGGACAGTGCCGGGAGCAAGTCTTATAGGGGACAGCATCATGCCATGAGGACCGTCCCCAGTCCTCCCACAGCTCCTGGCCAGGAAGGAGTTAATGCTCGCTCAGCCTGGAGTTCCCAGCTTTTAAGGGGGCTGGCCAGCCAGGGGGACTAGCCCTCCAGGTGGGCAGAGTCACCACGCTGCTGCTGCCACCTCTCAGCCGCCCCTAATCCCAAAGAAATCCCCAAGAAATCCCCGGGGCTATAACAGGGCTGTGGGATCCGCTTTCGAGTCACATTCGTCTTTAAAGAAGCCCACCCATCTTTTCCCAGAATTTACATTTCATTCAATGAAAGTTAGAATTTTACAAGGCAAATTACGTATTCAAACACAGCTGACGTGACTGTGTCTATAAAAATACAATTTAATTTAAACAAAGAAAAACACGTTTTTGGTCTATAGAAGAAAGTTTTTAAAAAAACTTTAAAGAAAACGCCTTAACGTAAAATGAAAACAAGTTTCGGTAACACAGGTGGATGCGTACAGTTCGCGGCAATACAGTTTGTGCCGACGGGCTGCTGCCTGGGCCGCCCGCCGAGCCTTGCACACCAGGACCGCTTTCCGCCCGCGAGCTCGGCCTGGCCCCCTTTCCTCAAGTTTCTAAGTGAGTCTGTCTGTGACCGCAGCGAACGCGGTCTTCTCTGGGCGTTTAGAGGGCGCTGGAGTGAGGCCCTCGTCTCCCCACGTGCGTTTGCCACTTTTCCTGCCCCAAATCAGCTGCGGCACCAGTTTTCCAATCTTTTTTTTTGGCTCCATTTCATTCTCCGTTAAACTCTGTCCTCGTCTCTCTCTCTGTTGCTCCGTGGCCACCCCGCAAAGGTCTATATATAGTCTGAGTATTAAAGCTAAGGTGCTTCGTCATACGGCCACGTCCTCTGCTTTAGGTTCCCAGAGACGGCCAGGCTGGCAGGACCTGCCGGGGGCGGGCAGTGGGCCACTGCTACAGACCCGTGTCCGGGACAGACGCAAAGGCACGCACGATCTAGCGGCAAGGACGTGGGGTCCCCA
>NW_011924022.1:0-1054 GCF_000151845.1 Pteropus vampyrus
GCACACTATCAAAACCAGGAAACGGACCTTGGAACGCGCACGCGTGTAGTTCTATGTCATCGTATCACAGGTGTGGAGTCATGCAAGTACCACTGCGACCAAGATTCAGGGCTGGTCCATCCCTGAGGAGAGCATGCTCATGTGTTCCCTTTAGTCGCCCCCCATACACCCCACCGTCTCTATAATGCCGTCATTTCAAGAATGGCACGTAAATGGAAACACACAGAATGTGACCTCTGGAGACGGGCTTTTTTCCCACTCGGCAGAACGTGCCTGAGATCCGTTCAGGTTGCTGCACGCATCATGGTTCACTCCTCTTCAACGCTGTATAATACTCCACAGCACAAGTGTATTATAGTTGGCTGAGCCATTCACCCCCTGAAGACACGGCTTTCTCCGCGTTTTTCCTACTGCAAATAGAGCCGCTCTGAACAGCTGCGTACAGGTTTTTCTGTGGACATGAGATGAGTCGCCCTTCCTTTGGGATCAATGGCTAAGACTGTGTATTAAGTGGATGCTGGGAACATAAGGCAGCAGGAAAACAGGAAGACCACGTATGAGATGCAGTGGCTCCGCGGAGAGGCCACAGGCAGGAGTCCATGGGACCTGGACGTCACTCGCTCACAGGGTCACAATACAACACACGTTAAGTGGATGTCCAGTTTGGGAAAGTGCCGTCTGGTGACGTGTGAGAGACCCAGTGTCTCCTCCTCACCCTCATCTGGTTCCCTTCCACGTCTCGGAACACCAGGCTCCCCCCGGGATCCTGATTCTCGGCCTTGGGTGTTGTATATTCAGTAATGAACGGTCAGCTCTCTCACACAGCTTTCTCCCTTATTCCTCAATACCGTTTTGGTTAAATCAGCATTTATTATCTTATGACTGTGAAAATGTTGAGGGCTCAATAAACTGCTTGATAGTAAACGCTAAAGTTTCTTCTTTTCTAGAACGATCTTTCTAAAACCAATTGACTTTTTATATTTGCTTAGTTCTTGTTGTTTGTGTGTCGGCCGTGTTTGCGGCTGCTGTATGCAGACTCGATATGCTTCTACGT
>NW_011924023.1:0-1053 GCF_000151845.1 Pteropus vampyrus
TCACATGTGTATCTTTTCTGGATTCATTAAATACTAAATCATTTCCTGCTGAAGCTACTTGCACAGATGAGTTTTTTTGCTTATTTTACTACTGAGAAAATATTAAGAAAAAGCAACAAAATCAAATACAGTTACAAAATGGATTTGTTTCAAAGTGGCAATATGCAAAATGATGACATATTTTTTAGCAATATTTGAACTTGTGAACTGTGTAAAATATCCAGCTTCTAATAGGAGTTGGCTATTTCACAAAAAGCATGAATAAGTATACATATCAATATATATTTATATTTATCGATATAGATTTTTCTTTCACAGTAAAATAATGCTCTGATTTTATTTTATGCTTTACATGTGAATTTTATAGAGAATGAGCAGAACTGAGAAAAGCACTCTTCTGATTCAGCAAATTTCTGATCCCAAGAATCCTTTTAGAAGAATTTTGCTGCAATTGTCCTTTTTAGTGCTGCAAAGGCTACAAAGTAGTTTTTACTCTCTTCACCAATCAGAAAACAAATTTCATTATCATGCAAGAAAAAACTATCTAAGCTTAATTCAAATCTGTTTAATTTTACAGGTAATTTTTGGTTAATTAGAATTTTTTTTTTTCAGTTTGCAACTCAGAGAATGAAGATTGAGAAAACAATGTTTAAAAAAAAAAATTACTGCATAAGACTAGGATTCCCAACTAATCTGTAGGTAATGTAAAAAATTTTTAAATTTAGTTATGCAAACCTCATCTACATGTTTAATAAAAATTGTAACCACGTATTTTGTGTTAACAGAACAGCTGGTCTTTGAACAATTGGTGAGATCTTCGTGAAAGGTTTGCTATCTGTGACAGCATGCTAACTATAGAAAAACTGAGGTGGGGTGGGAGTTGGGGGTGAGGTGGAGCAAGGTGAGAATTTCTAAAGGATCTGGTGTGTGGATGCCATGAAGCACCATGGTCTGGTGCTTTTGGTGAGAATCATGGTGAAATTGATCATTTGGAATTTGTAGGCATAGTCAAAATTGGATAATTAATATCTTAGCAAAGGTATAGAGTATTCC
>NW_011924024.1:0-1053 GCF_000151845.1 Pteropus vampyrus
TTCATTTTGGCAAATGTAAAGTTGGGTCAAGTCAACGAATAAAAAAATTTTAAGTAGAAAATTATGGATTATTGGATTTGAAAATACTGAATTGGTTTGTAAAAGGATGAGTGTGTGTGTGTGTATGTTAATGTCCCAAAAGTCTTTGTGCAATTGAAAGCTTTACTAATTCTAAAATTATAAATGATCCAAATTAATAAAATTATCATTTAAAGGCTTCACTATGTATAATCCTCTTATACTTAGATTTATGAATTCAAAGAATACATTTTTAATTTTTTGTATATAGGTCCCTCTGATTGAAAATGTGACAAAACAAACACTACTTAAAATTCACAAAACTAAGTTTAAAAGTTCTGTGTCTGGGTTTACACAAGCCAAAAACATTATGTAGGGAAGCTAGAGCTGAGGACAGAGGAAATAGAGTAAAAATCCCCAGGAAATAGCCAAATTTTCAGGATCAACTTCAGATTTTCAAGGATTATGAATTGGTGGGCCTCGAGTGAAGATCTCGAAAGGGCAATGGGAACCGGGTGACATCTGGGTTCCAGATGAAATTAAGAGAAAATCACGTAAGGTCTCTCTGACAGATTGAGAGTAGAGCTGGAATGAGAGATCTAGAAGGCCCAGAAGGGTGCAGAGGTACATGTAGCTGGATGGTGAGAGAAGGGCAGTAGTTCAGCCTCCTCTTCTTATTGTCCCCTCCCCCCCCCTCAGGAACCTTTGTGACTAGGCCACAGCTCTGTGATGTGGCCTGGGGTTCTGCTCCCAAGTAAACTTCCAGTGCTCAGTTGCCAGAAGTCAGCAGTGATATTCAAACCATGGAAAATCCTCTCTCTCGAAGAGCATTATTGACACATGGATAAGCCTCGTCTTCACTCCCTGATTGATACCATCCTCACCTTCCTGTGTGGACTGGGGCTCTTCCTCCTGTTACTCTTCTGCTTCCAGAGTAATCCATCTATACCACCACCTAGGAAACATAGAAACATCAGGAAGGTAAGGAACCCTTGGCCCAGACCCAGCAAAGCTGATCTTTTTTCTTATTATTTC
>NW_011924025.1:0-1053 GCF_000151845.1 Pteropus vampyrus
ACAGAAGACCAGGCCGATTCCTAGGCACATCCACTTCCCAGCCAGGGGGACACCCGGGCGTTCCAGGACCCCGCAAATTCAGCATGATCTTTTTTCAATCCCGGAGGCCCCCGGGGCTCCTTCCCTCAGGCACGGCTCCTTCCCGGCTTTCCTCAAGGGAAATCAGACTTCAGGACCGAAAGCAGACACCTCCCTCTCTCTCACATGTCAGCCTGGGAATGGTCGTAATGGTCCCCCGCGGACGCATTCAAAATGAAGAAATGAAAGGCTCAAAGAGCTGATCGCAAAGCTCTTAAGGCAGGGAGGCCGAATCAGACCCACAGCTGTCTGCAGTGTCTCCCAACTGAACTCTTTCCAGCGGGTGACGGCCGCCATGGACGGAGGGGCCAAAGCATCCCCGGGTACGCTGTCTGTGGGCGGCCCTGAACCCTGCAAGAGGATGCAGAGACGAATGACACGTAGTTTGTACCTGTAGGAGCTCAAAGTGTCAGTGAGTGCTCCTCCAACTTCGCCACCCCAGTACCCGCAGATGACCGGGCATGGCCCACAGAGCCCCAAGGCCCCGGGAGGGCTGTGAATTTGCCGCAAGTGAGCCTTTTCTCGGAAGTCTGCGATTCTGGCTCAAAATGGACGTCACCAGAGAGCTTTTCGCCAAAGCTACCATATACATATATATGCATATATATATTCATCTATATGCATATATATGTATATGGTGGAATTTCGAAGGAAACCTGCGTGGACCCCTGGTCTAGCACAGAAGACAGGCCGCTGCTAGCACCTCCACCTCCCCGCAGTGTGGACACAGGGCGTTCCAGAGCCACAATTCAGCATGATCTCTTTTTATTCCGGAGGCCCCGGGGCTCCTTCCTCAGGCCTCGGCTCCTTCCCGCTTTCCGCAGTGGAAATCAGACTTCAGGACGGAAGCAGACACCTCCCTCTCCCTCACCTTTCAGCCTGGGATGGTCGTAATGGTCCCCCTGGACGCATTCAAAATGAAGAAATGAAAGGACTCAAAGAGCTGATCGCAAAGCTCCTAAGGCACGGAGGCCG
>NW_011924026.1:0-1052 GCF_000151845.1 Pteropus vampyrus
TGAGGGGACTGCAATTTCCTGGAGTCCTGAAGCCTTAATTTTTGCTACAGTCTTTCTCATTTTAAAGGAACTTGGAAAGAAAATAAACATAAATTGGCTCTAATATACCAGAAAAGGACATTTTTCATGAACTTCTAACTTAACAGAAAGCTAAGTGTTTTCAATTACTGAATCAAACTTTTTCAAAGTTTACTTGACATGTTATTGAATTGTACACTTGAAAACTATATGACTTTATTAACCAATGTCACTCCAATAAATTTAATAAAAATAAATATATACTTGTCTGCCTTTATTAATTTTATAAAAATATTGCATTGTTTTCTTTTCTTCCTTTTTCCAGTTTCTATCTTTTGACTGAAGTAAATTCCTTTCCAACCAAAAAACATCACTTAGATAAGTCACCCCCACCCCTACCAATATTTTTTCAAAAGCACTACCCTGGTTCTTAGACAAAGAAGCCTTAAGTTGAATGAGGCTCCCTCACATCTGAAGGCACATTTCAGAGAGGAGACTTAATTAATAGTCACGGACCATTTATTAATTGTCTATATGACATAACTTGGGAAGTAAGGTTTCCATGTGTCTCTCAGGCTATACTTGCTTCCCAGCGTTTTTCCCATCCCTGTTCTCATGTGATTCACACCTTCAAACTCACCCCACCCCAATGCTCTAGAACTATAGGACCTTATACAGAAGAGGTTTAAGATAAAACACTAGTTTTCTATAATACCAGCTAGAAACAATCTAAAATGTCTACCGATAAGGAAATAGTTGAATATGTTATGGTTCACTCATATTATGAACTACAAATCAATTATTAAAATAACAGGGTAGATCTATATGCATTGGCTTGGAAAGTTGTCCATAACATATTGTTAAGTAACAAAGCAAAGCTGCTTATCAAAATGCATAGCCATATAGCAATATCTTTGTAAGTTTATTAAAAAAAAAAAAACTTCTAAAAATGAATATAGCATATCTGGGTGGGATGGAATAGGTACAGGAGATTATACTTTTTTACTTTATGGTAATTTTAAAATATTGGGTTA
>NW_011924027.1:0-1052 GCF_000151845.1 Pteropus vampyrus
TCAGTGTCCTTATAAGATAAGGACGAGACACCAGCAATTTGGGCACAGAGAAATTGGCTATGTGAGGACACAATGAGAGGACACGCCAGAGTGCTCTCTCTCTCTTTCTCTCTCCATGCGTGCACAAAGAATAGATCATATGAGCACACAGGGAGATGGAAGCCACCTACAGGCCAAGAGAAAAGTCCTCACAGCAAAATCTAGCTTAGTAGCACCTTGATCTTGCACTTGCCAGCCTCTAAAACTGTGAAAACTAAATTTCTATCATATGTGCCAGTTAATCTGTGATATTTTGTTATGGTAACAGCAACAGACAACTACAAAATCTGAGAGAAAAAAAGTACACTGAAATAACACTTCTGAGGGGGCTAGGGTCCAGGAAATTATTAAAAGGTAGATTCTTAAAATTGCTGATAGAGAGTCTATATTAAAGACAGTTGATTTTCTTGCCTCCTATACCCCTCTAATCCACTCATTTCTAAGAAGCAAATCTGATTGTGTTAGTCCCTTACTCAAAACTCCACACATATATAAAAGCCCAAACCCCTTAGCTTGGAAGACAAGCCTTTCCAATACTTGGTTCCTATGTACCTCCCTGAATTGTCTCTTGGTAAACCCCACCTCTGCATCTTGAGTTTATCAAATTGTTTGCAGGCCACAGAGCATTATAAACTTTATCCCCTGTTCCTTCTATCTGACATATGCTTTTATCTTAATCCACATGGATCTAAATTGCAAGGCTCAACTTAAGTGTCACTTCTTCTAGGAAACTCTTAAGTCATCCAGGAAGAATCACTCATACATTCATAACATATATAACATTTTATTTTTCTTAAATATTTGCCAACTCTTATTAAACTCTAAGCCAGTATTTCTCAAAAGATGTGATATAGGCCCCTAGGAGTATTTTTGGTGGTCTCAAGATTAGGGATTGGAGGAGGAGAGCACTGTAAACATTCAGTGGGGTGCGCCAGGGATGCTAGACACCTCACAATATGCAGTCGAAGGACCATTCCACACATCATGTCCAACTTTCTAATGTTCTAGTGGAC
>NW_011924028.1:0-1052 GCF_000151845.1 Pteropus vampyrus
CAAAATGAAGAAATGAAAGGCTCAAAGGGGTGATGGCAAAGCTCATAAGGCACGGAGGCCGAAATCAGACCCACAGCTGTCTGCAGTGTCCCCCAACTGACCTCTTTCCAGCGGGTGACAGCAGTCAGGGACGGAGGCGCCAAAGCATCCCTGGGTACGCTGTCTGTGGGTGGCCTTGAGCTCTGCACCCTGAGGATACAGAGAGGAATGAGACGCCGTTTGTACCTCTAGGGGCTCAAAGTGTCAGTGAGTGCTTCTGCAACTTCTGTACCCCAGTAGCCGCAGACGACCGAGCATGGCCCTCAACGCCCCGAGCCGCCGGGAGGGCCGTGAATTTGCCGCAAGTGAGCCGTATCTCGGAAGTCTGCAGTTCCGGCTCAAAATGGACCTCACTAGAGAGCTTTTTGCCAGATCTACCATATACATATATATGCATATATATGTTTATCTATATGCATATATATGTATATGGTGGATTTTCGAAGGAAACCTGTGTGGACCCCTGGTCTACCGGAGAAGACAGGCCGCTCCTGTCACCTCCACCTCCCCGGAGTGTGGACCCCGGGCGTTCAAGAGCCACTATTCAGCATGATCTCTTTTCATCCCATAGGCCCCGGGGCTCCTTCCTAAGGCCTCTGCTCCTTCCTGCTTTCCGCATGGGAATTCAGACTTCAGGACGGAAGCAGGCACCTCCCTCTCCCTCCCCTTTCTGCCTGGGATGGTCGTAATGGTCCCCGTGTACGCATTCAAAATGAAGAAATGAAAGGCTCAAAGGGGTGATGGCAAAGCTCATAAGGCACGGAGGCCGAAATCAGACCCACAGCTGTCTGCAGTGTCCCCCAACTGACCTCTTTCCAGCGGGTGACGGCCTCCAGGGACGGAGGGGCCAAAGCCTCCCTGGGTCCGCTGTCTGTGGGTGGCCTGGAGCTCTGCACGAGGATACAGAGAGGAATGAGACGCCGTTTGTACCTCTAGGGGCTCAAAGTGTCAGTGAGTGCTTCTGCAACTTCTGTACCCCAGTACCCGCAGACGACCGAGCATCGCCCTCATGA
>NW_011924029.1:0-1052 GCF_000151845.1 Pteropus vampyrus
CAAAATTACTTAGGCCTGCATATTCTTTCCTTATCACCTTCATTGTGGTTATTTTGTATATTTATGATATAGTTAGATTTTTGTCATATTCTGCATTCCATTATGGAATCCTCTGACCAGCTAAATTTATTTAAAAATTGCGTTCATTAACATTCACTCTTGTGCTTTAAAGTTCTATGGGTTTTCATCTGATCTTGGAAGCTAAGCAAGGTCGGGCCTGGTTAGTACTTGGATGGGAGACCACCTAGGAAGACCAGGTGCTGTAGGCGTAAAAAATAAAAAAATAAGGGATTGAAGCTGACAAGGTCCTTGCAATCTGTGGGGTCAACCTAAGATCACCTCACCTAAAAAAAAAAAAAAAAAAAAGTTCTATGGGTTTTGAGAAATGCATGTGTAATGTATTCACTATCATAGTATTATATAATATAATTTCATTGCTCTAAAAATCCCCGTTCTCTAACTTTTTAATCCCCCTCCTCTGAAAACCTAGCAGCCAATGATGTTTTCACTATCGCTATAGTTTTGCCTTTTTCAGAATTTCATATAATTGAAATCATAGTGGTATTTCACTAATACTTAATCTAAAATTCTCTAGTGACAAATAGTGTTGAGCATTTTTTCATATGCTATTTGCTATCTGTATATATTATTTGGTGAAATATCTGTTCAGGTTTTATGCCCGTTTTTAATCACATTATTTGCATTCTTATTGTTAATCTTAAAAACTTTTATATAAATTTTAAATGAAGTACAGCACTGTATTTCAATTTTATATTTATTTTCCTCCTAAGTGAGGATTTTTTCAGTCCAATTTTTGAAAGAGTCATAACAATATATAGTAAGACCCATGTAAATGGATGCAATTAATTACTCTGTGCACCATTTAATTAACTTAGAATTTTATAAATACTAAAATTGTAACTGCATTCATATGAATGTATTAACCTTCAGGAGTATACACAGGTGCCTAATTTGTACACAGCAAGATATAAATATCAAATTAGATGTCGATTAATTGATTATAATATCTTGTTTGAGTAGCTATTTTATGA
>NW_011924030.1:0-1051 GCF_000151845.1 Pteropus vampyrus
ATCTTCTGACATTGGCCTCGTTACACTCAATGTATCTTGGGCTTCATTTTATTATCTAATCCATTCTTAAAGTTATGGCTTGATGTTATGCTTAACTGCTTTCTGAGAGGGAGGAAGTGAAGAAGACTAATACTAGCAGTTGAGCACATATTGGGGTCTTATCATGGTTTCCCATTTTTTTTCAAATAAAAAACAAACCAACAAAAGTGTGTCGTCAGCTATTAAGTAACTGAAAGGTACAAAAACTCTCCTTTTTTAAAAAATTTTTTAACCAGAAGTGAAGAGTCAACTAGATTGACAACCAAACTGGAACTTCCCCTCCTCCCACATGCACATTTGCACATTTAGCTCGTTTTTAATCTGCCAAGTGGCAAATCCCACTGGTCAGCCCTTTGAAAAAGTAATTGATATCTATATCTATATCTATATCTATATCTATCTATCTATATATATAGATATAGATAGATATCTATATCTATATATATAGATAGATAGATATAGATATAGATATAGATATAGATATAGATATAGATATAAAAATTAAACACCGTTGCCTGCTAGGGGCTCTACAATTCATTCTGAGAACAGGGAGGTGACTGTTCTCAGACTTCTGACTGAAACAATCTCAATTTCTGGACATATTTACTTTCAAAAAATGCATCTTCAATGCCTGATTGTTGATGGACCAAACAAAATGGTCTTACTTTGTTTGAAAATTTTTCTTATGCAAAGTGCCAAAGAGAGCAACCCTATGTCCTAAGTACATATATTCTAGGCAAGAAAAATGATAGGTTCTTTACTATGATGTATATTATGTACTATCATATGCCATATGTACACAAAACAAGGCTCATACAAAATGCCTAATTCCAATATAGTGAATCTTCACATGGATGACATTCTAATTTTATTCTGAGCCACTTAGGATTATACAATCTCTGCATTTATACGCATATATGTATATATAATATAGAATATATTTTGTGATGATGACGTAAGTAGAGTGGCTATAAATTGTATTGACCAAGGTAGTTTACATTTCTTACTTTCC
>NW_011924031.1:0-1050 GCF_000151845.1 Pteropus vampyrus
TCAACATCCTTTACTCTGATCTTAAAAGCAAAGATATTCGCAGTAAATATTATCTATTGTTAATTAATGATATACAATAAATTGCTTAGTAATCTCAATGATTTTTAAATTAATTATTGAAAAATGAAATCATTTAAAAATTGAAATCATTAAATAATTTTGAATTGAAAAGTTTATAAGTTATAGTGATAAAATACACATGTCTTTTTTAAAGCTTCAATTGTGAAAATATTTTTGTAATTTGTCAACCTGGATGCTGTCTGGAATGTAGCTGTTCCATAGGAAATCTTCATTAACTATAGGTTTCACTATAATGTCTATAACTCTATTTCCATCTTGAGAAACATCTACTACAGCAGTGTAGTACTCAAAAGCATGACTGTAGGTTCCATTAGCATAGGATGATGTCCAGTCAAGGTCCACATGACAGGAAGACAATTCCAAATTTAAGCCTAGATGTTCTTTACCTATTTTATGGGAAAAAAATACATTGAAAAATTTTCTAAGGGAATATTCCAATCAGAACATATAATAACTTGATTAACATGAAACATCGATAGATTATTCTTATTTTTTTTGTCTAAATAAAACCAATGCTATTGAACTCTACCTGATCTTTACAAATAGTTAATCAACTTCAATGTATAGATGTATATTACTATTTACAATAAGATAATAAATTCATATGCACCTGGATAAAATTCAAAGAAAGTATATAAACATCACCTTTGTTTCTGTAAAAAAAATATATATAATTCTAGCACTGAGTAACAAAATTTGAAATTTTTTTCTGCGTAAGAACTGTGCCTTGTGTCCAGATATGTCTGTAATATTTCTTAGGGCTTTCACTTATATTCTGTCCATTGTCAAGTGATAACAGTGATTATTGATACAGAGTTCATCATACAGGTTTAATTATTGATACAGGGTTCATCATCTGAAAAAATAAAAAGTCAAAACAAATTAAGGTAGTGTATCTGTCTGTAATAAACTCTACATCTCCCAAATGTCCCAATATATTTAGAAACTCAAGATGCTCCCTTGCGTGTG
>NW_011924032.1:0-1050 GCF_000151845.1 Pteropus vampyrus
ACGCCACCAGCCCCGCCGGCCTCGCGGGGGAAGAAAGGGCCCGTGAGCCAAGCGGCGTGGAGGAGGTGACAGTGACCAGGAGCGGAGTGGGCAGCACCTCTGGAAATGGGGCGCAGGCCTCTGCATCATTTCGCCTCCCCGAGCTTCGGAGTGAGGGGGCCGTAAGTGACACACAACGTCGTCTAAGTTTCAGCTGCGGAAAGTAACGGTTTGCACATCGTGAGACTCGGCGGCCATAAGCAGTTAGCTAATAAACACGTTATAAACCGCTAGGTGCGTGACACCTTGTCAAGGCTGCGGCAGGACACAGGGACGGGTGGACGGGGAAGGGACAGGCAGCAGCCCGGGGCCCGGCGGGGTGAGCTGGGCATGATGAGGACGGAAGCGGCCCGGTCGCAAGCGGGGTGGCCGGGGAGGCCCGACTCGGGGTCCCGCGTGCTGTCGGCGGGGTCGGCCTGGCCTGGGGCGGGGTGACTGTGGTGCCCGGGAGGAGCAGGTGGCCGTGTGGCCACACGGGCTCCGGTCCAGGCTCGATGTGGGCTCGGTCCCTGGGGGCCGCCACCAGCAGCAGCCCCACCCCCGAGCGAAGGCCACGCGGGTGCCTGCGGGGGCACGGGGCGTGATTCCGGCATTCACCGGCTTGTTACTAAGGCGGAGCCAGCCCGTCCCGGCGCTGGTGACACCACAGAGCTCACGGTGCGGGTGCCGAGTGCTGTCTTTGTCCCCAGCAACGCACCGGGGCACCTGTCTGCGTTCCAGGGGACACGGGAGTGTGCGCCTCGCCCGGCATCACAGGGCTCTCCCGGCACGTGTGTCTGTGGTCACCCCCATCCTTCCCAGGGGGCATGCAGCTCGGGGTGATCGGGTGGGGTGCTGATGCTCGCCGCCGTGGCCAGCTGCTGTCATGTCTGGTTGGGGACATCGCGGGTGTCGGCTGAGACCCCCCAATAGCCCCTGCAGCCCTTGGAGCACGTGTCGGATGGAGGCCCAAAGCTCATGAGGCACCCAGACCTCCGGGCACTGGGCCTTGGTGACTGCAGCCAGATCTGG
>NW_011924033.1:0-1050 GCF_000151845.1 Pteropus vampyrus
CCCCCAAAGGTGAAAAGAAGCCGTTAAAACAGAGCAATGCTGTATCAGGTGAGATCCAGGTACCCCAGCCAAGCAGAGGAGGCTGGGAACCCGGGCGGGGCCAAACAGACACAAGGCGCATGATGTGCCGGGACAATCATTTCTGCTTTCGAGAAGTTTCCACTCTAGGAAAATCCAGCCTTTTCGAAGAGGAAGCTAGTCTCCTTTTCTTCTGTTTCTCCCAGGCTGCACCATCTCCTCTGCAAAAGCTCTGCCAGCTCTCTCCTCTCCTTTTCATGGAGCCGGTCATTAAACATAAAATTTATTATATCCATTCAATGGAATACTTATCAGCAAAAAAAAAAAAAAAAAAATTTTAAATGAAGTACTGATGTATGCTACGATAGAAACGAACCTCAAAAACTTTACGCTAAGCGAAAGGAGCTAGGCACGAAGACCGCATAGTTTATGATGGCATCTATATAAAACGTCCAGAAGAGGCAAATCTGGAGAGAGAAGGTGGGTGAGTGGTTGCCACAGGCTGGAGGTGGGGGAGGAACGAGGGGTGACCGCCAAGCCCTGGGGTTTCTTGGCGGGGAGGGGAATGGAAACATTCTAAAATAAGATCATGATGAAGGTCACACAACCCTGTGAATACACTTAAAAACATTAAACTGTCCACTTTAAATGGTATGCGGATGAAATTTTAATAAACCTGTTTTTGTTTTGAAAGATTTCCTGGGACACTCCTACCTGCCCAGATCGCCCTGGGAGCAAAGAGAAAGCTTTCTTTCCTTCCTACCTGCCCCAGGTTTGAGGAATTGACACTCCTTTGTTGGTCAAGTCATGAAAACTCTGCTTCGTGGAGAAACAGCCCCCTTCCAGCTCCACCCTGGAATGCTGAACCTTGATATAATAAGTGATTTGCCAGATATGTCCCCCAGAAGCCAGCTGCCTTCTCCTAGGCATGTCCCACTCTGTTTACCTTGGGACAACATCGGCCAATGGGTACTTTCCCAGAAGGCGATGGTGATAGACACTGCCACTCACCAGATATTCACATATTAAAAA
>NW_011924034.1:0-1050 GCF_000151845.1 Pteropus vampyrus
AATAGGAGAGAATCTCTTGGTTAATTCACAGATGACAAATTCACAGTATAGAGAGATCTCGAATGTCTATGTCCTGAGCTGTGCTCTCTGCAAGTTGGAACACTAGGCCAAAAGCATGTTTTAATTCACAGAGCTACACTGCAAAGGAGCGAGGAGGCCAACATCCCTTACATAAACACCACTCAGACACTCCTAAGCAGAAAGTTTTGGTTTTTCAGAAAGACAAATGAGCCAATAGTGTGGAATCTGTGATTTGAAACAAAGCTTGCACATCTTTAGGCAGCATTAGTTCAAGTAGAATATGCAACATTAGTCATAAATAGTCCAGATTTATTTCTTCTAAGCCTCGATCCAAAAGAGATTGGAATGGATGTGTTCTGGGTTGGCATACCATAACTGGAATAGTGCATTTTATTCTAGAATGCATTTTGCCTTAAGAAAGAAGAGTGTGGCTAGAGGAACATGGTCAGAATAGTGAGAGATCTGTAAATATGCACAGCAAATCTACAAAAGAAAGTCAACGAAGCTATTAGTTTACTGGATTTGCCAATCATAGAGAACCTAGGAGGATCCCAATATTCAAAGAAGCTTCCAAATCTTCCAGCAACACACACACACACACACACACACACACACACACACACACACACACACACACACACACACACAGTCCTTGGCCCCTCGCTCTTTCTCAGACCTCTCCCTTCTCTCCTTCTCTCCAGGCCTGGCCAAACTGGTGAAATTCTAGTAAGTTAGAATTAATCGGTCAGCCGGTCAGGACACCTAGGTCGGCTCCCTAGGTCGGCCCCTTCAAGGAGCCACTGGGGGAGCGGTGGGGTACTTTAGACTCTCATTTTAGGCGACGGAAGGAGTTTCATCTAGAGATGCGATTCTAGCTCTGGGTCCAGGCGCCGGGAGACGGTGGAGATGGAATCCGTGCGGCTGCAGGTACACCGAAGGAGTCCCGGTGGGAAGCGACTCGCAAGAGCGCGACTAAGACCCGCATAGTGGCCAGGGGTGGCCAGGTGCGGGGCAGAGGCCCCGAGGTGA
>NW_011924035.1:0-1050 GCF_000151845.1 Pteropus vampyrus
GATTTCCAGGCCCATGGGGATCCTTTTCTCCAATGTCAGAAACATCAGTAGTAGGGGAGCAGCATCTCCTAATAAGACCAAGTTTCATCTTTCTGGATACCCTCCTAAAATCATCTAAGTTTTAATAATTCCCATCTCTTTCCCTTGTCCCCAGAGCCCTATGAGAATATCTGTTTCATACATTTGCAATTGCTGTAATATAGTACTGTTCTATTTTTACATTTTAAAGTCTTTAATAACTAGTTAACAATTCCTTATAGTAAATTATCTATACGTTATAGTATCTGATATGACTATGACTCTTGACCATACCTTGGCTAATATACCAGCTAATTAAAAATATATTCCCCCAAATTCTCATATTCCCTATATGTGCTCTAATTCATCTATCTTCATGTTAATTATTTCTAGCTGATGTACTGTATTATTCTTCCTGGTAAAGTATTTTTTCTGACCTCTCCTACTACTAGAATGTAAATTTTGTGGAGACAGAAATTTTTGTATGCTATGCTCACTGTTATATCCACACTGACTAGAACACTGACAAACATTAAATAAATAAATATGTGTTGTATAAATAAATAAATTTATATATTATAAAAATTAACCAATACAGAAAATTATGAAGAAATAAGTAGAAAATATCTATCTTCAATCTCCCACACAGATATATATAAAATCTATATTTCTTAGTCACTTATGTATATAAATATTCATAAATATCAAACTGTAGTCTAGTCATCTATATCTGATATAGAAATACATATATATCTACTCTATAGAGACTACTATATCATACTATACAATCTCATAAGCTGATACAATATAATTTGCGTGTGTACAAAGAGATTGCTGCTGTTTCTAGTGATGTTGCTTAGATAATCTGTTGTGTTCTATATTCATTCTTAGAGGTTAAGGAACAGTCTGGTTTGTTAAACATCAAAAAAAAAAGTGTCCAATTCTAATCTCCAAGCGACAAGGCTACTGGTGGTCTAAGGAGGACATGAGAGACCTCAAACTGAAGTCTATGAACTGTGGATATTTGGCAAG
>NW_011924036.1:0-1050 GCF_000151845.1 Pteropus vampyrus
TCAGCACCTACATATATAAAGCAATTATTGACTGACATAAAGAAATAGATTAACAGTACTACACTCATAGTAGGAGATTTTAACACCTTATTGACATCAATGGATAGATCATCCAGACAAAATCGAAAGGAAACAGAGGCCTTAAATGACACTTTATACCAGGTGGTTTTAATTGACATTTTTGAACAGTTCACCCCAAGGCAGCGAAATATACATTCTTTTCAAGTGCACAGAGAACATTTTCCAGGATAGACAACATGGTAGGCCATAAAACAAGTCTCAATAAATTTAAAAATATTTAAATCATATCAAGCATCTTCTCTAATCTCAACCATATAAAACTAGAAATTAATTACAAGAAGAAAACTAAAATACACAAAAGCACGTGAGAACTAAATAACATGCTACTAAATAACAAGTGGGTTAACAATGAGATCAAAAAAGAAATCAAAAGATGCCTTGAGAAAAATAAAAATCAAACTACAACAACCCAAAATCTTTGAGACACAGTGAAAGCAGTCCTAAGAGGAAAATTCATAACAATCCAGGCCTACCTCAAGAAAAAAGAAAAATCTCAAATAAACAATCTAACTTTACACCTAAGGGAACTAGAAAAAAAAAACAGCAAATAAAGCCCAAAATGAGTAGAAGTAAGAAAATAATAAAAATCAGAGTGGAAATAAATAAAATAGAATCTAAAAAAAAAAAAAAAAAAAACCAAAGCTGTTTCTTTGAAAAGATAAACAAAATTGATAAACCATTAACAAAACTGGTCAAGAAAAAAAAAAAAGAGAGGACCCAAATAAATAAAATCAGAAATAAAAGAGAAGTGACAACTGACTCCACAGAAATACAAAGGATTATAAAAAAATACTATGAACAATTTGTGCCAACAAATTGGTACAACCTGAGAGAAATGGGTAAATTCCTAGAAACACACAATCTTCCAAGAAGAAACAGAAATCTAACAGATTGATTACTACGAACGAATCAAGTCAATAATCAAAACACTCCCAACAAACAATGTCCTGCACCAGATGGCTTCACAGA
>NW_011924037.1:0-1049 GCF_000151845.1 Pteropus vampyrus
CCCCGGGCCCCGGTCCCTTACCGCTCCGACTCTCCGGGAGCCGGTCGCCGCTATTCTGCGCACTGCAACAGCAGACGGCGGCGGCCGACCCGGAAGGGAAGAGGGAGAGGGAGGGGGCGGGGATGAATCACCGCGGGGGGAGGGCGCGGCCGCCCAGCTTTTGCCGCAGCGGACGGGAGGCGTCCGCTGCACCGGCCTTCTCGGTGGCGCAGGGACCACGGCTTCTGGGGCATGGGCTCATGGTCTGGGTATCCGATCCTTCCAGACACTGGGGACCCTGTGTCTGAGTCTGGGAAAGGTCACTCCCAGAGTCACAAGGGGCCTGAGAGGACAGTCTGGGGACAGAGCTTCAGACTTCAAATTGTAGAGATCACCCTCATGGAATCCAGGGGGACTTACTGGGACCTCTAAATGACCTTCCCCTCAGGTCCCTGGCATCCGGGCCTGGAGGTCACCGTGCGGAAACCCTAGTGCGCATGGGAGGTGTCCTGCTAGGGCTACCGATAACACCCAGACCTGTTCCAAGCAGGAGAGGCTGGATCCAAACCCGAGAGGCTGCCCTGGGGGCGTTGGGGTGCCATCTTTCAGAAGGAGGGCCCTTCTCGATGCCCTTTCCTCTCTGTCTCTGACGTCATCCTCTACCCCTCTCTCCCCTAACTGGGAGCTGGCTGTCCAGGTGTGTGCCCAAAACACCAAGCTCATTCCTGTCTCAGGACCTTTGCCCTTGCTCTTCCTCTGCCTGGACCACTCTTCCCCTCTGGTGGATCAGAGGGCTCACTAGTGCTCCTCCTGCAGCTCTTGGCTTCAATGTCACCTTCATCAGGTCTCTGTCCAATCCAGGGAAACTACCTGTCTGTCTCTTACTTGACCTCTTTTACTTGTTTTGGATTTTTTTTTTTCCCCCACAGCAGTTGTCACCAGACATTGTACTCTTCCTTTATACAGTTTCTCTGTTCACTGCCTGTCCCTCCGACTCTGGAATGTACACTCCTCCAGGTGAGAGGCCATTGTCCTATGCACCAGTAGACCAGCACCTTGAACTATGCCTG
>NW_011924038.1:0-1049 GCF_000151845.1 Pteropus vampyrus
AGGTCAGAGCTATGCTGATCTAAGTGATACATAATCTGGGCTTTTCTACATATTTAATATGTAGAATGTGTCCCCCCAAAATTTATATGTTGACATCTAGCCCCCACGGAAGTGATATTGGAGGCGGAGCCTTTGGGAGGTGATCAGGTTGTGAGGGAGGACCCCTCGTGAATGGGATCAGTGCCTTCTCTCTGCCATGAGATGCCACAACAAGAAGTCGGCGGTCTGCAGCCAGGCGGGGGGCTCTTCCCAAAACCCCGCCATGCTGGCACCCTCTTCTCAGATTTCCAGCCTCCAGAGCTGTCAGAAATACATCTCTGTTGTTTATAAGCCGCTCAGTCCGTGGTACTTTGTCATAGCTGCCTAAATTCAGATACCACTTACTAAATCTTTATGTAAAATTTATAGACAATATGGGCTCAAATATTAATTAAACTCTGAGGGTTTGTTCCTGATTGAGCTGTCTTTCTTCTGATGGCTGCTCCAGCTGTTCAGATCTGGATCCGTGGGTCCCAACTGCAGGCTCAAGTGCACTGTCATCCTTACGGACACGAGATACATTCAGCCACATTACCGGGTGGTAATTAACACCGTGCCGTCTTCTACACCCGGGAGCCGCTGTGCAGGTTACTGGTGAGTGCTGTGTACACACTGCAGCGATCTCCAGCTTATCTTTCTGTTCATTGGAACTAGTCTGTGTCAGCAACTGGGGTTCTTCAGCAACTCTAATCTGTTGAACTAAATCTTGGAATTCTTGCCAGTTACCATTCCCCACCAAGCTAAAACCGACCCCTGTTATAAATTACCGTTGGAGAACTCGCTCTGAAGTACACAGATATGTCGGACCCATGACGTAGCTCTGATTGGTTCTAATTATTGACCAGTCCAAGGAGCTTCTCCTTTCTCATCACGGCTGTCCAGTCTCGGGCCGCCTCATGTCCAAGTCCACCTTTTTACTATGAGACGACCCAAAGATTCATAACTAATGGGTAGCTTTACTTTGAAAAAACAGCATTCTTTAGTCATGTTTTGGAGTATATACCTGATCA
>NW_011924039.1:0-1049 GCF_000151845.1 Pteropus vampyrus
TGGATGAAAAGAAGATCATGCTGAATTGTGGCTCTGGAACGCCCGTTGACACACTCCGGGGAGGTGGAGGTGCTGAGAGCGGCCTGTCTTCTCTGGTAGACCAGGGTCCACACAGGTTTCGTTCGAAAATCCACCATATACATATATATGCATATAGATGAACATATATATGCATATATATGTATATGGTAGATCTGGCAAAAAGCTCTCTAGTGACGTCCATTTTGAGCCGGAACTGCAGACTTTCGAGATACGGCTCACTTGCGGCAAATTCACGGCCCTCCCGGCGCCTCGGGGCTCTGAGGGCGGTGCTCGGTCGTCTGCGGGTACTGGGGTACAGAAGTTGCAGAAGCACTCACTGACACTTTGAGCCCCTAGAGGTACAAACGGCGTCTCATTCCTCTCTGTATCCTCGTGCAGAGCTCCAGGCCACCCACAGACAGCGGACCCAGGGAGGCTTTGGCCCCTCCGTCCCTGGAGGCCGTCACCCGCTGGAAACAGGTCAGTGGGGGACACTGCAGACAGCTGTGGGTCTGATTTCCGTCTCCGTGCCTTATGAGCTTTGCGATCACCTCTTCGAGCCTTTCATTTCTTCATTTGAATGCGTCCACGGGGACCATTACGACCATCCCAGGCAGAATGGTGAGGGAGAGGGAGGTGTCTGTCCATCCTGAAGTCTGATTTCCAATGCGGAAAGCAGGAAGGAGCAGAGGCCTTAGGAAGGAGCCCCGGGGCCTCTGGGATGAAAAGAGATCATGCTGAATTGTGGCTCTGGAACGCCCGGTGTCCACACTCCGGGGAGGTGGAGGTGCTGGGGAGCGGCCTGTCTTCTCTGGTAGACCAGGGTCCACACAGGTTTCCTTCGAAAATCCACCATATACATATATATGGCATATAGATGACATATATATTGCATATATATGTATTCCGGTAGATCTGGTCAAAAAGCTCCTCTAGTGGACGTCCATTTGGAACGGGAAACTGCAGAACTTTCGAGAATACGGCTTCACTTGCGGCAAAATTCACGGCCCTCCCCGGGCGCCCTGGGG
>NW_011924040.1:0-1049 GCF_000151845.1 Pteropus vampyrus
CTTTATATCATTTAGATAAGATATATCACTAAATGATATATCTTAAATGACATGGTGCCTAGAAGATAATTAAAAATTACTAAATTCTGAATAAGTAGTTTTGCGAGAAAAACAAAACATTGGCAAATTTTACAAAGTGAAGATGGGGAGGAAAAAAAAAAACAAAACCATAGAATAAACAAAATAACATTCTAAGTTTCTAATGGTCTCAGCTCAGATAAGGCAAGAAAAAAAAGTCTTAAATTTCAGAGGTCTTAAGAAAGCTGCTGGAGTCTATGGCCGTGCTCCCCTGAACAAGCCTGAACCTATCTGATCTCAGAAGCTAAGCACGGTGGGGCCTGGTTAGTAGTTACATGGGAGACCACCTAGGAAGACCAGGTGCTGTAGATGTAAAAAATAATTAAAAAGTAAAAAATAAAATAAGAGATTGTAAGCTGACAAGGTCCTTGCAATCTATGTGGTCAATCAAGTGTTGTCTCACTTAAAAAAATTTTTTTTTAATTAAAAAAAAAGAAAAAGAAAGCTGCTGGAATTTCATACATTGTGGCTTTATGCAGGTTACTTAATTGCAATGACACTTTTTTTCTTGTGTTTAAAATATTGATATAAGCAGCAGTGCCTACGTCATAATATTGTCTCGTGCATTAAATAAGTTAGTTTACATAAAGCACTTAGAAAGTGTTTGCCACAAAATAAATGATAAAAAATTGTTAAGGAAAAAAATCAAAAATGTTCATTCGGATTCTGAATATTTTTTATTTTTGCAGAAATATACATAGCAGAATACTTTTCAGTGAACTAAATATTCCTTGGACATTAACTAATGAATAAAATTAATAGAAATAATATGATTAAAAATAATAAAATAAAGTAAAATAAAAGCACTGAGGGAAATGAACCCAGAAACAAACAGAACAAACAAAAAAAAGAATTAGCAAATATCTATGTATAAAGAAATGTGGAAAAGCAGAAAACATTTTTCCTATAATAATCTATAAATATAAAACAAATACACAATGATAATGATTGCTTGCATTTTAGGCAGGCAA
>NW_011924041.1:0-1048 GCF_000151845.1 Pteropus vampyrus
TGGCGGCCAATATTCACGGCCCCTCTCCGGCGGCTCCGGGGCCGTTGAGAGACCCATGCTTCGGTCGTTTTGCGGCTTACTGGGGTACCAGAAAGTTGCCAGAAGCACTCACTGACACTTTGAAGCCCTAGAGGTACAAAACGGCGTCTCATTCCTCTCTGTATCCTCAGGGTGCAGAGCTCAAGGCCACCCACAGACAGCGTACCCAGGGATGCTTTGGCGCCTCCGTCCCTGACTGCTGTCACCCGCTGGAAAGAGGTCAGTTGGGGGACACTGCAGACAGCTGTGGGTCTGATTTCGGCCTCCGTGCCTTATGAGCTTTGCCATCACCCCTTTGAGCCTTTCATTTCTTCATTTTGAATGCGTACACGGGGACCATTACGACCATCCCAGGCAGAAAGGGGAGGGAGAGGGAGGTGCCTGCTTCCGTCCTGAAGTCTGAATTCCCATGCGCAAAGCAGGAAGGAGCAGAGGCCTTAGGAAGGAGCCCCGGGGCCTATGGGATGAAAAGAGATCATGCTGAATTGTGGCTCTTGAACGCCCGGGGTCCACACTCCGGGGAGGTGGAGGTGACAGGAGCGGCCTGTCTTCTCCGGTAGACCAGGGGTCCACACAGGTTTCCTTCGAAAATCCACCATATACATATATATGCATATAGATGAACATATATATGCATATATATGTATATGGTAGATCTGGCAAAAAGCCCTCTAGTGAGGTCCATTTTGAGCCGGAACTGCAGACTTCCGAGATACGGCTCACTTGCGGCAAATTCACGGCCCTCCCGGCGGCTCGGGGCGTTGAGGGCCATGCTCGGTCATCTGCGGCTACTGGGGTACAGAAGTTGCAGAAGCACTCACTGACACTTTGAGCCCCTAGAGGTACAAACGGCGTCTCATTCCTCTCTGTATCCTCATGGTGCAGAGCTCAAGGCCACCCACAGACAGCGTACCCAGGGATGCTTTGCGCCTCCGTCCCTGACTGCTGTCACCCCACTGGAAAGAGGTCAGTTTGGGGGACACTGCAGACCAGCTGGTGGGGTCTGATT
>NW_011924042.1:0-1048 GCF_000151845.1 Pteropus vampyrus
TCAGTTCCTTTAGGTATAAGATTAGCTCGTTTATTTGAGATTTTTTTTGTTTCTTTCCTTGAAGTAGTCCTGTATTGCTCCGAATTTCCCTTTTAAGACTTTTAGGCTTTTGCTGTGTCCTATAGATTTTGTGTCATTATGTTTTCATTTTAATTTGTCTGTAGTTACCTTTTGATGACTTCCTTTATCTCATTGTTAACCCATTCATTATTTAGTAGCATGTTATTTAGCCTCAATGTGTTTGTGTAATTTTCATTTTTTTCCTTGTAATTGATTTCTAGTTTCATATCATTGTGGTCAGAGAAGACGCTTGATATGAATTCAGTCTTCTTCGATTTATTGAGACTTGTTTTGTGGCCTAACAGGTGGTCTATCCTGGAAAATGTTTCATTTGCATTCATGAAGAATGTATATTCTGCTGCTCTGAGGTAAAGCACTTTTAAAATATTAATTAAGCCATCTAGTCTAGTGTGTCATTTAAAGCTGCTATTTCCTTATTGATTTTCTCTCTGAAAAATCTGTCCATTGGTGTCAATGGGGTGTTAAAGTCTCCAACTGTGTGTATTACTGTCGATCTCTCCCTTTCTGTTGATTAATAATTGCTTTATATATGTAGGAGCTCCTATGTTGGGTGTGCATATGTTTACTAGGATTATGTCCTCTTGTATTGATCCCTTATCATTATGTAATGTTCTTCTTTGTCTCTTATTATAATCTTTGTTTTAAAGTCTATTTTGTCTGATAAGTATTGCTACCCCAGCTTTTTTAAAATTTCCATTTGCGTGAAATATCTTTTTCCATCTCATCATTTTCGGTTTGTGTGTGTCATTTGATCTGAAGTGAGTCTCTTGTAGACACCATATGTATAGGTCTTGTTTTCTTATCCATTCAGCTACCCTATGTCTTTTGATTGGAGCATTTAATCCATTTACATTTAAAGCGATGATTGATAAGTATATAGTTATTGCCACTTTATTATTATATTTATAGGGGTTTTCCCCACCTTTTTAATATAGAAGTCTCCTTAATATTTCTTGTAATACTGGCT
>NW_011924043.1:0-1048 GCF_000151845.1 Pteropus vampyrus
TCAATTTTCGAGGAACCTAGTGTGGACCCCTGGTCCACCAGAGAAGACAGGCCTGCTCCCACCACCTCCACCGCCCGGAGTGTGGACACCGGGCGTTCCAGAGCCACAATTCAGCATGATCTCTTTTCATCCCAGAGGCCCCGAGGCTCCTTCTAAGGCCTCTGCTCCTTCCTGCTTTCCGCACTGGAAATCAGACTTCAGGACGGAAGCAGACACCTCCCTCTCCGTCACCTTTCTGCCTGGGATGGTCGTAATGGTCCCCGTGGACGCATTCAAAATGAAGAAATGAAAGGCTCGAGGAGGTGATCGCAAAGCTCATAAGGCCCGGAGGCCGAAATCAGACCCACAGCTGTCTGCAGTGTCCCCCAACTGACCTCTTTCCAGCGGGTGACGGCCTCCAGGGACGGAGGGGCCAAAGCCTCCCTGGGTCCGCTGTCTGTGGGTGGCCTGCAGCTCTGCACGAGGATACAGAGAGGAATGAGACGCCGTTTGTACCTCTAGGGGCTCAAAGTGTCAGTGAGTGCTTCTGCAACTTCTGTACCCCAGTACCCGCAGACGACCGATCATCGCCCTCAGAGCCCCGAGGCGCCGGGAGGGCCGTGAATTTGCCGCAAGTGAGCCGTATCTCGAAAGTCTGCAGTTCCGGCTCAAAATGGACGTCAGTAGAGTGCTTTTTGCCAGAGCTTCCCTAGATATAGCTATATCTATATCTGTATCTGAATCTATAGATATCTCTATATCTCTATCTCTCTCTCTTTCTCTGTTTCTCTCTCTCTCTCTCTATTGACCTATCTATCTATCTATGTATCTGTCTATTTCTCTCACTCTTTCTATATATATAAATAAATATATATATATATTAAAAAAAAAAAATATATATATATATATCTATTTGCACATATATATACCCGCAGACGACCGAGCACCGCCCTCAGAGCCCCGAGGCGCCGGGAGGGCCGTGAATTTGCCGCAAGTGAGCCGTATCTCGAAAGTCTGCAGTTCCGGCTCAAAATGGACGTCACTAGAGAGCTTTTGCCAGATCTACCTG
>NW_011924044.1:0-1048 GCF_000151845.1 Pteropus vampyrus
TTCCTAAGATTATGTTACTTAATTCATTAAAACCAACATTATATATGCATAAGATTCAAATTTTAATATTTAAGAGCACAGAGGAAGCATTTGCGAAGCTCTGGCAAGAAGGGTTAGTTATCTTTTGTGTGAAATTCTGCTCATTTAACTTTTACTCTCAGAAATTTTAGGTAAATTATTTTTTTCTATAAAATAGCTTGGTCCTGAGTCTATTTTCTGAGGATGACATAGTCCATTATACATAGTCCATTATATCTTGGAGAACGTTCTTATTAGACTTTCTTTTCACTGGCTTCAAGCTTAAGCTATGCAGTAAGGCTTATATGTCTCAACGAGATCACAAGGTTTCTTCTTTGGCATCAGGTAAATATGAAATGGGTTACAGCTGAGAAACCCACAAGTGCAAAGACAGGATTCTTTCCCTTCTGTATTAGGAGATATAAAAATAAATATACATAAACCTACATACACAATATATTTAATTTTTTCCCCTGTGCTTTCTCTCATATGTATTTTTGAGGATTTCCAGAAATATAGAAATGAAATAGGCAATTGTGATTTGTGTTTTATTGAAAGCTTGTCATACTATTTTCAATCATATAGGCTTCCCTTCAACCTCTACATGCTCAGACAACAAATGTGCCTTACAATCACTCAGTGAAAACTTGTCTAACAGTTTAAATGTTTTTCTGTTTTTGGGGTGGTTAATGAAAAACTAAAATTGTCCTAGTGTATTGCTTTCTACTTTATTGATTATCTTTTTTACTTTATAGCATTCAATACATCTGAGATTGGTTTGACTTTTCCATAACTGCTGATTAACTTATATTTGACTTTCTTGAGGACTCATACTCTTCTAAAATTAAATAATGAATCATGTTAATCCATTAACATATGAAACCAAAAGTATGTTTACTAGTTTTTCAACTTATTGTGGACTCTTTCATTGTGATTATGTCTTTTCAAAAACAATTATAGCTACTAGTCATTATTTAATTTTACAATCGAATATTCAGTCTCTCAGAAATCTTTTAATACTCTTGTGAGA
>NW_011924045.1:0-1047 GCF_000151845.1 Pteropus vampyrus
TGTCTCTCTCTCTTTCTTTTCCTCTCTCTTTCTCTCAGACACACACACTTTATTTTTAAAATAACACTTATTTTTTAAATTATAAAACCAATACATTCTCTGTAAGGATGCTTATAAAATACAGAAAACCACTAGGAAAAAATGGTGTACAATCCCACCCAAAGATAACCACAATTAATGTTCTGGTGTTTGTGCTTCTAGTACATTTTTAATGCAATATGTTTGATTATATTTTTATAAAAAGAGCGTTAAATAGCACTATTCTTATACAGTTTTACTGTGCTTTTTGTAAAAAAAATTAAAATTACTATATCGTAAACATTTTACTAGGTCAGTATGAAGCTGGGGCCTCCTTGCGTAAGCATTTGGGGCACTTTGGGGCCCAGTATCCCTGATTCGGGTCTTGGCCGGGCTAGAGGAAGCGAATCAGCTCCTGACACTCTTGCCTGAAACTCTCTCTGCCGTGGTGAGCGGCCGAGTCTGCCCGTGAGCCGAAGGCACACCTGGCCATCTCCCCACGAGCCGCAGCTCTCCATCTCAGTGGGCAGATACGATTTATCGGGGGCATTTGTTCCAATGTCCAGAGATTCTCAGCCCGCAGATGTGCAGACACGAAAACCGCGTCTAGTACTTGTAATGATTTCCAAACCATAGTCTATAAATTTCCAGTGCAGCCTCAGGTATGGAACGAAGCTCATGGAGTCTGTCAAAGGTCTGTTCCGAGGAGCCACCAACATCCCCGGCCCCGCCCCCACCCTAAAGCCAGGCAGCTCAGCCTCATAGCCGCTGAAAGGTCACAGGTTATGCAGAGAAGCCTCAGGATTTATGTCCGATTCAGGACTTATTGACCCTCGTCGCCTTCTTTTTTGAGTCGGAACCAGAAAGAGACCATCGAAATTGTTACAACCAGAGCGGAAGCCCAGTCCCTCCTCCTGGGAGACGAGCCATCGAGAGCACACACGGAGGGCACTGTGGCTTCAGGGGCTCCTGGCTCAGCTCCACACTGGTCCAGATGGGGAACGAGGACAGATCTTAAACATGGGGGTG
>NW_011924046.1:0-1047 GCF_000151845.1 Pteropus vampyrus
TCAGAGCAGTGGATTCTGTATAATAAGAATTAATAATTCACAGGTTAGTAAAGTGACAGGCTAGATGGGCCTCTGAAACGTGTTGAGAAACATCTTCTCTATAGGACATTAGCTCCAACAATAGGTTCCCCAAAGGCATAAAAGTACCAGCATTTGCCATCACTCACAGAATATATAGATGTCTTCCCCCCATTCCTCTCCCCCTAAAAAGAAAGCTTGACCAATTTCATCTCTTAATTTAATTTTAGGAGTGAAGTCCAAAATTTCACCACAGAATCATTGAAAATCTGATGTTGCCAGCTGATGTATCAGATTATAATTTAACGTTACCCCAGTTTGAGATGCATGGCATTAAAATGTTAAAACGTCTAGTGACGTTCACAATATTTCGATGAGAATTGCAAAGTGTCACACTCGATGGCTGGAAATAGTTGTTGAGTGTTGTTTTTTTTGATATTCCATTTGTACTTTCTTACATGTTTTCACTCTGGATTTGTTCACCAGGTTTCAGGATTTATACTTGAGATATCTTTTGCAGTCAAATACAATATTGTTTTTACAGGAACTTGAAATCAAGCAGTTTTGTTAAAAGAGAGAGGCAGCTTATGGTAGCGATGTCACAACTGTGAAAACAACACATTACTGATGTTAGTTTCTGATTAGGCTGATCTAATCAGCTAGCTTGATTTTTTTTTTTTTTCCCCCAACTGATGCATCTTGGGTGAAACCATAGTGTCTCAGAATTATAGATCTGCAATAAACAAAGACTATTTAGTTCAATCCCCTGAGGTGGCAGGTGAGAAAATTGACTCCTAAAGGGAGAAAATTAAAGCTAGTTGCCCAAAGCTTCACACTTTTATGTAGAGAAGCCTGCAGGTTTAAAAAAATCTCAAGAAACCTAAATCCAGCCTGTCAATTCTCACACAACATGGATTATATTATTACTGATGTAAGCCGTTTATATCAATAAGAAAGATCTCTAAACTTCAAAACAATGTGTTGAAAACTTAAAAATCAATAGCAAATCATTTTTTTATTTCTAATTTT
>NW_011924047.1:0-1047 GCF_000151845.1 Pteropus vampyrus
CGGGTAATGGGGTACAGACGTTGCAGAAGCACTCCCTGACACTCTGAGCCCCTAGAGGTACAAACGGAGTATCATTCCTCTCTAATCCTCGAGCTGAGGGTCAGGCCACCCACAGACAGCGGACCCAGGGAGGCTTTGGCCCCTCCGTCCCTGGAGGCCGTCACCCGCTGGAAAGAGGTCAGTTGGGGGACAGTGCAGACAGCTGTGGGTCTGATTTCGGCCTCCGTGCCTTATGAGCTTTGCGATGACCTCTTCGAGCCTTTCATTTCTTCATTTTGAATGCGTCCACGGGGACCATTACGACCATCCCAGGCAGAAAGGTGAGGGAGAGGGAGGTGTCTGCTTCCGTCCTGAAGTCTGATTTCCAATGCGGAAAGCAGGAAGGAGCAGAGGCCTTAGGAAGGAGCCCCGGGGCCTGTGGGATGAAAAGAGATCATGCTGAATTGTGGCTCTGGAACGCCCGGTGTCCACCCTCCGGGGAGGTGGAGGTGCTGGGAGCGGCCTGTCTTCTCTGGTAGACCAGGGTCCACACAGGTTTCCTTCGAAAATCCACCATATACATATATATGCATAGAGATGAACATATATATGCATATATATGTATATGGTAGATCTGGCAAAAAGCTCTCTAGTGACGTCCATTTTGAGCCGGAACTGCAGACTTTCGAGATACGGCTCACTTGCGGCAAATTCACGGCCCTCCCGGCGCCTCGGGGCTCTGAGGGCGGTGCTCGGTCGTCTGCGGGTACTGGGGTACAGAAGTTGCAGAAGCACTCACTGACACTTTGAGCCCCTAGAGGTACAAACGGCGTCTCATTCCTCTCTGTATCCTCGTGCAGAGCTCCAGGCCACCCACAGACAGCGGACCCAGGGAGGCTTAGGCCCCTCCGTCCCTGGAGGCCGTCTGACGCTGGAAAGAAGTCAGTTGGGGGACAGTGCAGACAGCTGTGGGTCTGATTTCGGCCTCCGTGCCTTATGAGCTTCGCGATGACCTCTTCGAGCCTTTCATTTCTTCATTTTGAATGCGTCCACGGGGACCATTTACGA
>NW_011924048.1:0-1047 GCF_000151845.1 Pteropus vampyrus
TCAGTAATAAATAAAATAAGTTTTATGGCTTAATGTGTTCCGATGTGAAAAGATTAAGGGCACTCCGGTTTAAAATGTAATTAAAGTAATTTTATTTATTTATTTACAAATTAAAGTAATTTTATTTATTTATTTACAAATTTGGGACATAAAAGTATCATAAGCAAATTGTAACGCTACCCCATAGTTTCCTTAAACATTTTGGTCATTTGTTTGATTTATATGTATGTTAGCCTATAGAATCTTAGCCTCATTCCCTCCCCAGGGCTCCAAAGATGCTGAGGGGTCCCCAGCCAGGATGGGACACTGCAGTGTCCCTTACTTGGTGCTGGGACCATGAAGCACCCACAGGGTTGCAAAGCTGAACCAGGTGTGTTGCCTTGCTTGCATAAGGAGACGCCCCAGGGCACTGCCATCCTGCTTCCCATTACCCAGAAAGTCTGAGGTCAGAGAGGTCAAGCCACCTCACACTACCTCATCATACCCAAGGATAAGGCCTCCAGCTCTTAATCTCCAGCTAAGGGATGCTCCCTGTTCATGTTGAGGGGTTTGGTAGGACACAGCTGTGTCCTGGAGGGCCAGGCAGTTAATAAATCCTGGAGGCCTCTTCACAGAGATTAAAATATGAAGTTCACACCCGGAAATTACTCTCACCATGGCCTTACAGGAACCGACAGTCCTCTCCTCCAGATTAAGGAGACAGCGGAGGGATGGGTCCAGCAATCTTAGAAGCTCCCATGGCCTGAGCATCCCCTCTTGGGTGGTTGTTCTCAGGACATCCTTCATTTGCCTGCACTGTTTTTCACCATCTTCTTGATCCATTGCATGGCCATGTAATAGAGGCCACCCTAGAGCTCTACTCAGTTTGGTTGCTTTGAATAAAATGACCCCTCCCAACAAAAAGGTAGGAAGCAATGCAGAACATGCACATTTATTGCCCTCATCTTTCCATCCCAAGCATTCCGAGTCACAGTTGTTCTTCCGGTCCTTCTTCCACCTGAATTGCTTCCTCTGCTCCTTCTCCTGAAGCGCCTCCTACGGAATTTC
>NW_011924049.1:0-1047 GCF_000151845.1 Pteropus vampyrus
TTGGAAGAGAACAAGATTGGAGGCATCACTCTGCCCGAATTCAACCTTATACTAAAAAGCAACAGTAATGAAAATGGCATGGTATTGGCAGAAAAACTGACACACAGACCATTGGAACACAATCAAGAGTCCAGAAATAAACCCATGTTTGTATGGGCAAATAATATTCAAAAAAGAAAACAAAACAAAACAAAACATTCAGTGGGGGAAGGCTAGCTTCTTTAATAAATAGTGCTGGGAAAACTGAAAAGCCGCCTGCAAAAGAATGAAACTAGACTGTTGTCTGTCACCGCACAGAAAAATTAACTCAAAATTAATTAAGGACCCAAATATAATTCCTGAAACAAATAAATGTATATAAGAAAACATAGAAACTGAACTCAAGGATATTGGACTTAAAGAGGATTTTATGAATTTGACCTAGGGAAGGGAAGTAAAAGCAAAAATAAATGAATGGGACTACATCAAACTAAAAACCTTCTGCTCAGCAAAAGAAACCATCAACAAAGTAAAGAGATAACCATCCAAATGGGAAAAGATATTTGCAAGCAACACCTCTGATAAGGGCCTAATATCCAAAATATATAAAGAACTCATACAACTCAATGCAACAACAACAACAAAAAAAACACAAATGAACCAATCAAAAAATGGGCAGAGGATCTGAACAGATACCTCTCCCTACAAATGGCCAACTAATATATGACAAGATGCTCAACATCACTAGCTATTAGGGAAATGCAAATCAAAACCACAATGAAATACCATCTCACACCTGTTAGCATGGCTATCATCAACAGGACAAGTTGGAGAGGATGTAGAGAAATAGGAACCCTCATACACTGCTGGTGAGACTGCAAATTGGTCCAGTCACTATGGAAAACTGTATAACCCTAGCCCTAACTCTAAGAATTGACCTACCATATGATCCTAAATCTAACCTAAAACCTAAAACCTAAAACCTAACCCTCATCATAAGATAGCCCTTACACCAAATTTAAAACTAAGATTGATCTACTATATGATCCAGCATCCCTCTACTGGGTA
>NW_011924050.1:0-1046 GCF_000151845.1 Pteropus vampyrus
CTCCCTTCCTCTCTCTCTCTGTCTCTCTGTCTCTCTGTCTCTCTCTGTCTCTCTCTGTCTGTCTGTCTGTCTGTCTCTCTCTCTCTCTCTCTCTTTCTCTCTTTCTTTCTCTGCTCTTCCTCTCCAACTTCTCCTCCTATTATTATGATCCTGTCACACTAGGTCTGCAAGGGCTAAGCCTGGAGGTAATCTGAATGACAAGCACAGTTATATTCTTAGAATAATGCCCTCCTTTCCTCTTTCAAGCTGACCTATTAAACTTGGACCAAATTTAAGTGCTAAAGTTCTTCTAATGGAAAAGATTTTCTCTAAGAAACTGTTCAGTTCCCTCAAGTAAATAGACCCTTGGTGGCCCTGGACATATCGGTCCTCAAGACCAGTGGTCTCTAACCTTTTTGGCACCAGGGACCAGTACTCCTACGAGAATCTAATGCCTGATGATCTGAAGTGAAGCTGAGGCAGTGATGCTGGCACTGGAAAGAGGCTGCAGATACAGCTGAAGCTTCACTTGGTCCCCCGTCACTCACCTCCTGCTGTGTGGCCTGGTTCCTAACAGGCCACAGACTGGTACTAGTCCACAGCCTGGGGGTTGGGGACCCCTGCTCTAGACAGGTTAAAGCTGCCAAGCTCAGACCCTGTGCCACTGCTGTGGATGAAAGCCCATCGACTTTAAAATATATATATATATATTTAAAATAAAACTTTATTAATGTATATTGTTGAAGATCCAAATAAAAAAGATTCAAATTTATATATTATGATCATAGATTGGAAAATGAAATATTTAAATATAATAGTTCTTTTCTAATTGAGATATAGATTCAGTGCAATTAAAAAACAAGTTTTTGTTTTGTTTTCCTCCCAGCTTTATTGAGATGTAATTGACATAAAACATGTCTAAGTTTAAGGTATACGACATGATGTTTGTTTTTTTTTATTTTTTAAATTAACTATTACATTTATTGGGGTGACATTGGTTAATAAGATTTTATAAGTTTCAAGTGTACGATTCTATAATACATCATCTGTATATTGCATTGTATGTC
>NW_011924051.1:0-1046 GCF_000151845.1 Pteropus vampyrus
TGCCTGTTGGTTTGCCTAATTTTCTAAGTAGCAGTCACTCATTCCTCTCTAAACTCTGCAGGAAAAGATGGGTCTCCTGTCAAAGATGAAATCGTCAGGTCTGACTTTCCTTGGCTGTCCTGAGGCCGTCCCCTCTCCTACAGCCCGGGCAGATTATCCTCGGGCCCTGGAGTCCGGCTGAGGGATCTTTGTTCCCTTTCTGGGGACCCTCGATTGTCTTGCTTCCCAGCTCATACTTCAGGAGCCCGACCCCCTTGGGGCAACCGATCCCAAGTGATCTTCAGAGTTCAAGGAAGTAACAAAGCAAATGACAGTGTGTGCACTAGTCAGGGTCCTTTGGAGAAGCCTCCGGCTCTGTCGACAGCATCCCTCGTCCTCAGGGGTCTAGGTCTTTTGTGCGTGAGGCCTTTCCTGACAGCCATGGCCCCCATGCCACGGTGGGCCATCTGCTCGCTGAGTCCATGGACGTACACATTCATCTCCCTGGGGCAGCAGTCACCAGCCCTGCACACCGTGACCAAGCCACTTTTGGACGTGAGGTTAACCATCCCAGCAAGTGACAGGGAAACCACAGGACCTGCTGGTTCTGTGGGGGGCGCTGGGCAAGTGGTCCCCCTAAACACGTCCCTATGCTTTCCCCAAAGCATAACCAGTGTGCGGCGTTCGGACAATGGGTCCTACATCTGCAAGACGAAGATAGAGAACGATGAGATCGTGTCTGACCCCATCTACATCGAGGTGCAAGGTGGGTGTAGCGGTCGCACTTAGCTTTGGACAATGGTAAAGTGAATTTATTTCCTAAGGGTTTAGCGCTATCCTAGGCACTAGACCATGGGCTTCCTTGTCCAGAGGTTACAATAAAAAAGCTGACGACTGCTTTTAGAGAGCAAAACTTCTCAGTGCTGGCACCGGGTACCTCCTACCTGGTCAGGTGATGATCTGCTTTTTACTCAGCCCCTTTCCCGGTCTTGTGGGTGGGGACAGTGACCAGCAGGGGGTGGGTGGGGTCCACGACCTGCCCATGGCATCTCCCATTTTGGGCGCCC
>NW_011924052.1:0-1046 GCF_000151845.1 Pteropus vampyrus
GAACAGGTGCAGCAGGGCATACCTAGGTATCCGACACTGAAGAAGACGACTTCTTAACACCTGCCTCCTCTATACAACAAAACTATTTTCAGTAACAACGACGAAATAAAATCAATTCTAATAATGGCCAGAAAAGAAACATAGGCAGTAAAACTTTTCCTTTTAGTGAACTTCGTTATATAACCATGCCAGTCAACAAGCAAACATGACAGTACACAAAAAAAGTGAGTAAAAAAAAATGGGATTCATACTTTTAAAATATATTCATGGATATTTAAAAAAAAAAGAAAAAGAAAAAAATACATGAAGAAAGTTCCAGAAGAATGAACCCCACAAAGTTTGGAGAATGACGTGAACGGAGGTGGCAGCATTGGCAGTAATCCAGTTTCTGTGTCCTTGACCTTACAATTACTGCGCTGTCATGACTTAGTTCAAGTCTACTATTCAAGAGCAGAGATATCTAGTGGCATCGGGCTGGATATCCGGACCGTGTGCAAAGAGAACTTCGGTGATTCTAAATCCTTATTCTCGAGAGAAGCCCGTGTAGCAGAATCGATCGGCTCGTGCTGGGGTCTGGCTGGATGAGTGGGTGTTCTCTGAACTAACTGCCACGTAAACACAACGTTTGCTAAAGGTTAAGTAACAAAAACGTGCTCATTTGAAGCTAACATACATATTACATACACATATAAACTCACCACTGACTAGCAACGATCTGGAACTTGGAGCAACAGAAGATGTCTTTTAAAGGCAGAGTTTTATCACGGACATTGTTTAGACTTGTCAGCTTTTAGTCAGTTTTATGTTTATTTTTTAATTCTCCACAGAGAATTCGTCCCCTGTTGCCTACATCTGCACAGACTGCTCCCTCTGCCCCATCTTGGCACACCAGTATGGAGGTGTTTCTAAGAGGGTTGTTGCTGGGGGGTGAGGGGAGGGGCAGAAGGAGCTCAGAAGACCCAGAGGAGGAGGCCCTGTGTCTGGTCCTGCAGAGGTGACCAGGTAGCTTCCAGGTGGCATAGGTGTAGAAGGGCCTTATAGGGTGA
>NW_011924053.1:0-1046 GCF_000151845.1 Pteropus vampyrus
TGGCAGAGGCTGTTTGAGGATGGATCAGCGTATCCCAGGCACCATTCACTGTAATGAAATAGTGTTGTTACCGCAATTAGGCCTCTAGTGACAGCGGGAACAAGTGGCTATTGTTTGGTGGTTCCCATCTCATGGTGAAAACGGGCACAGCAGAGAGACAGCTGGAGTGGGCGCCTTTGCCCTGCCCGGACTCAGCGCAGCATACCATGGCACGGTGGGGCCGGAATGCGATGGGGAGGCACTGCCCGCCAATGCTGGCTGCGTTCCAGAGGTGCCGACGCCAGTCCGAGGTGGCCGCAGTGCCAGGGGCAGGTGGAAGGACCCATCTTTGCCAGAACAGAGCTGTGTCCACCTCCCCTTCTCAAGAAATGCACATCGTCCAACTGAGATGCTGCGTAAAGGGCAGCGGCCCAGCTTTGCAAACGCACCCTCGAGGATTTTTCTATGTTCCGGTCTTGTTCTTTGCCGCGTCCTCTTTCTACCCTACTGCGTGACAAGGTCCGGAGATGGGGACAGAGGCTTCAAGGAATGCATCGTCAAGAATGAGGACGTGGCATGTGTTTAGGGATAATTGGTTTCTTAGAAATGATCCTATTAAGAGGGGGAATTTGGGTAGCACAAATTTTAGTAAGTGTAAACGCTATACAAATGGATTTCCTCAAAATTGGCTCTGAGGAAAACATAGTAAATTCCCCGCGTATGGAATCAGCTCTGGTCACCCTGACGTGTCCAGAATGCATAAACCCTTTATTTGAACAATTATTAAGGGAAATTCCTTTTGATGCGCCTCTTAAAGATATTATGAATAAATTATAACAAGCTGAATTACTAGAACCAGTTTATACTCCTGTTCCCACGCAGTTAGTAGAAAAATTAGTAAGGATAAGAAATTTACTCATAAGCCTGTGCCTACTATAGAAGGGCCTCCTTTTGTGGCCTAGTGGATAAATAGAAAACTCTGGTATCCACCTAGGGGGGCTAATAGTATGAAAAGATTACCTGATCTTCCTTTGCCTTATTCAGAAGCTTATAATAAAGATAGTATG
>NW_011924054.1:0-1046 GCF_000151845.1 Pteropus vampyrus
GAGCTTCTAATGACCAGAGCTGGAACAACTTGAGGAACAAAATAACATAGTGTCAGATTATAAACCAGAGTGTAAAATAAATATTCATGAATACATACTGATTTAAAAGACTGAATAAAGAAAGAAATAAGTGAGAGGAAAGAGACAAACCTTCTTTATAGAAGAATTTCAAAGAATTTATATAGCTATTTCTGCTCTAGAACATAGAGCTTATTCCACTCCTCTCCATGCCCTCCTTGTTCTTGCTACACTTAGTGACTTGCTTCCAGAGAGTAGAATATGAAAAGAGGGAAAGTAACTTTACTTTGGAGAGACATGACAAACTTTACCTTGGCCAACTGCAAGGTTAACGTCATCAGTGATAAGTCATGTTGATGGTATGTACCCCTGATATGATATGAGGAGAATGGTATTTCATCTCTGTGGTCTTCTGAAAACTTGTATTCCAAGACTAACCATGAGAAAAGCATCAGACAAACTCACTTGAGAAACATTCTACAAAATACCTGACCTGAAAACTATAAAGGACTTATAAAACAAGGAAAGTCTGAAAAATGGTCACAGACCAGATGAGTCTAAGGAGACATGATGACTAAACAATCTGACATGATGGATGGGATCCTGTTACAAAAAGAAAAAAACATAGTGGAAAAGCTATTGAAATCTGAATAAAGCATGGAGTTTAGTTAATAGTAATATGTCAATGTTGATTTCTTAGTTGTGACAAATGTACGTATTGTAAGATTTTAACAATACAGGAAATTGGTGAAGGATATATAGGAAATCTCTAATAATATAACTTTTCTATAAATCTAAAACTACTATAAAACAAAAACAGTTTACTTATATGAATACTTTTTAAAACTAAATCTGTATGAAGTGACAGCTCCAATCTATCATTTTACCTCACAGTACAATGATCTAAGATGAGATAAAAATTTTATCATGTGCACGTAAATTCTAAAAACTTAATCCATGTTGTATCAAAAAAAAGCATTCAGTTGAAACGAGCAACAATTTTAGGTGCCATGAAGAAAATGAGGGGA
>NW_011924055.1:0-1046 GCF_000151845.1 Pteropus vampyrus
GATCCCTGGGCACTGCTGATGCGTGGAGCTCACATCTCTCTCAGGCAGGTCCTTTCAGGGAACCTGTCACACCTTCTCCCCTCCCCCTCCTCCTGCAAGGAGCTGGGGATGCAAAAGGGAGCTTCTTTGTTTCGCCTAGTCTACCGCCCAACTCTTGCGGTCTGACCTCTGGTATTTCTTGTTCACAGATACCTCGCTCAGACGTACTTGTGTACAGGTTGGGTGTTTTTTGTTGAGTTTTAGATGTTCAGCTCATTGTCGTTTCACCTGGAGAGGTCTAGGGACATCTCTCACTCTGCCTTGCTTCTGATGTCACTCGCAAGAATTATTCTTAGATCGTATGAACTGAGAAACATTTGAGTCAGTTTCTATGTGCCTGAGAATTTTAGAATATCCGATTTTTATAAGATTTTACCTTTATATCAATTAATTTTAATTTTTAAATTAATTTTCGATATTATCTGGAGCTAAAAAAAAGTCTCACATTTACAACATTCATATATAGACACATATATACAGGCGCAGAGACCTTTTAGCCATAAGAAAGCCATCTAGTTTATGATAGAACAGTGGAATCCAAGTTTTGTTTTGGAAGCATTTACAATTTATATCTGTTCTTGACAAGAAAAGTTCCAAATGACATTTGCCCTTTTGAAATAAGGACAGCTATTTTTAATACCCCGAAGAATAGGGTTAACATCTAAACCATATCATAGATTGATTCATTTATCTAAGTCATACTTTTGAAACATTGAGGGATCAATTAAATATACCTCCCATCCATTCTGCCTAATGTTATAGCCAGAATTTTCAAATTATGTGCTGAAAGGATTAATTTAGAGGTATCAAAGTATTCTCATCTTGGACATTTTTCTGTAGGGATATTAATGGGGAGGTGACTGTTCTGGGCTTGTCACCCTCAGAGACACTATTTCCAATATTAATTTTGAGATACGTATAAACTTCTAGGGATATCCGATCTTTACATGCGTGTTTCCAACAGCCAAATACAGCGAATATCACTATATGCCTGCTTCACTTCCTAA
>NW_011924056.1:0-1045 GCF_000151845.1 Pteropus vampyrus
GTGACTTAGATGACTGTTTTAAAATATATCTTTTATCAAAGGTGTTTTTAAAGGCTAAAAATTTCCCTCTAAATATGACATTAGTTGATTCCCAAAGACTTTTTGACAATAATTTCTAACACTTTTAAAATATATATCTGTGTTTCTTTATACACCATGATCAAATGGGATTTATACCAGGGATATAATGAGCAGGACAAACAAAGAGAGACTCATGGACATGGACTATAGACTAGTGGTTACCAGAGGACTATGGACTAGTGGTTACTAGTGGGGTGAGGGAGAAGGGAGGAGGTAGACGGGGTAAAGGGGGTCAAATATAGAGGTATGGGGGAGTGGTGAAGTGGGTAAAGGGGACATATGGGGAGGAACTGAGTTGTCTGGCTTCAGGGTGAGAGATGGAAGGACAGTTTTCTCCCCAACAGAAGTGATGGCAGAATCCATTGATCCATTCTTGTACAGATGCAGGCGGCCACCATATCTGAGTCTCCACCAACCTGACTGACACTGGTTGCTTTGCCCTGGTGATTCCCTGAGACTCTCCACTGCACCCAACTTGCAGGCCCACCCAAGCAGCTTCTAGTGGCTTTTCCGCCCAAATGGCCTGGCTTGGCTCATGCTGCAGATTTTCCTAAAATCTCACAAAGGTACACAAAACCTAAATAAGCAGTATCTGGCCTCATCGTGCCCTGTACCTCTTGCTGGGCAGTTCCAAGCCTGGCAATAGCAGCAGCCAGCCTTAGTTAGCAGTGTAGCCTCTCCCAGCACTTCCAAGCCCAGTACAAGTGGCAAACATCTGCAGATCACTTTGTAGCTCATACCAAGTGGCCCAGGCAGGGCATAGCTGCAACTGAACTTGGTTATGCCGCAGGGCTCCTCCCAGGAGGCCCTGGCCTGCATGTCCAGTAGCTGGCTTTGGTCTGAGCTGGAGTACCACCTGGGGTCACATCTGAGACATATACCCAAAGGGCAGACAGGGCAGCACCAGAGCCCTGCTAATGTGAATGCTGCTCTGTAGGTCAGCCCTGCAGATAACTCCTGTCCT
>NW_011924057.1:0-1045 GCF_000151845.1 Pteropus vampyrus
TTGTAGACAAGAAATGGGGAGACATCTCTTTCAGTAGGAGAAAACATGGAAATGGCTGTAAAAACAATATGTACACCATGGGCAGGAAGAGTAAGAGTTTTCATATACCCATAGAAATATAGAAAGCAGTTTTTTGGGGGTTTTTTGATGAAACTAGAAAATAGATTACAAAATAAAGTAGTAAGATAGGAAAAAAGGTAGTTACAAAATAAGATAACGTGATCTACAATTTCAGAAGTGGAACACTTTTGGATGACAAGAGTTTAGGGTGTGCCTTAGAGTTTGGATGGTTACAGAGCTATAGATATGATCTTCAGATAAGTTGAAGAACTCTGAGGTAGAGTGTTGGATTGAACACCTCCATGGATGTTGAAATCATCAAAGATAATTTCAGTATTTGAATTGTAAGGAAAATGATGAGCCAGCTGCCAAAGTCTTTAGCAAATGTAGGAGAGTAAGAGTAAAACAGAAGTGATAGCAGGTATTATAGTTGGATGGCATGACCTTTAAGTGAAGTGATTCACTGAAGGCTGGAGAAAGGATGATATGGAAAGGGCAATAAAAGACAATAAAAATGCCTATCTCAAAGTGAAAAAGATATGCATTCTTCATGAAAAACAAATAAAAACCTCACCAGTTTAGGAAGAACTAGACATATATGATGAAGCAATATGTGTTTTATTAAGTAGATTCCGAAATAGAATACACTTTGAAACTCCCCAGAAGCCATGGATCTTCTAGAATATGAAAACGTAAACAAAATTCAGTTGAAAGCCTATGAAAATAATTAAGTAAAAGGCTACCTAAAAACACCAGGCTTATATGAAGTTTTCTTAATGTAAGAAGGCCATGTGATTTGTTTAAAGCAGAATATGGCTAGTAAGGTTTTAGTGGTTAGGAAATAACATACCTATGTATTTCAGAAATATATAAATATAAAGATAAGTATCTGTATATAAACATAATTATTCATGATTACTGTTTTGATTCAAACCACCTTAAGTATATTTTATTTATATAGTTTATATATTCATATAGTTCATAT
>NW_011924058.1:0-1045 GCF_000151845.1 Pteropus vampyrus
GAAACCTGTATAATTTATTACCAAGTCACCCCATAAATTATTAAAACTAAAAAATAAAAATAAATTAAAAATAAAATTTAAAAAATATTTTTAAATAATCAATAAAATTTGTTATAAATGATCAGGATTACTATGTTGTTTTAAATAGGAAAAAATCCATCCACATATGGACAAAATTAATTCAATACATTTTTTTCTTGTTTACTCCATATATATTTTCCTGGTTCAGATATAGTACAAACACACAAAGAAATTTTGAAAAACGCAATGAAATAAAATTCATATCAAAATATTATACCTTTTCCCTCTTAAGAAAGAAAATGAGACCTTCTTCATTATGTTAACTTTGGGTTTCCACCTGTGGGCTTTTAATATAATTTGCATAATTAATATTTGATAGTATTTTCACTTAATACTTTTTAAATGGAATATATAATACATAAACATAGATATTCAAAATTAATAATAAAAATTAACCTTTTATATATGTATTTATAAAATGCCATTGCATTTATACAGTTTGCATTTACAATTTTTAAAATATTCATTCTTTCTTTAGCTTTTTGTCAGCTATATGTATCTATCAGTAGTTATAAAAAAATATTTAGATAAGAATTCATAATATTTTAAAGATAATGTATACTGCATAGTGTGAATTCAGTATATTTTTTCTCAATAACATTACTAGATTAATTAACAATTAGTAGAATTATGAATGATGTTAATTTTTCTTTATGCTTTTCTGTAATTTTATTATTTTAACTTGAATAGTTATATATTGCCTTTTTAGAAAAAACAGAAGTCGATGAGTAGTTTAAATTTAAAAATAAAGTATAAATTTATCAACATGTAGGGTGACTAAATTTTAGGATTTCATGAGAATCTATAAGCCATCTCTTCAAACTACTAAGAAATGTTATACAAAGTCGTTAATTTTTAACAATACACATTTTCTACTAATATATTTTATGTAAAAATATCAGTTATGTTTACTGCATTACACCACTTCTGTTCTCATTTTTGATTAAAAAAAAAAAAAAACCTT
>NW_011924059.1:0-1044 GCF_000151845.1 Pteropus vampyrus
AGGTATTTAAAAGAATTTTGTTGCTTTTAGATTTTTATCCCACATACAGTGTGAAATCATGTGCTTTTCAAGCAACAAACACATATGACAAACAAACAGAGACTCATGGACACGGACAGTGCGCTAGTGGTTACCAGGGAGAGGGGAGGTAGATAGGGTCAAAGGGGTCAAATATACGGCGACAGAAAGAATTCTGAGTGGTGAACATAAAGTGCAATATAAATATGACTTACTGTTGAAATGTACACTTGAAACATTGGATTTCATTAACCAATGTCACCATAATAAAAATAAATTTAAAAAAAAACAAGAATTGTAGATGTACAACTCTCCATCTTATCTCCAGGCAAGACTTGCTGTTGGTTCCATGTTAAATTGGTTTGCTGGTGTTAGGAGGAGCTGGGCTCTGGATTTTGTGATCAACACCTGTTTTTTTAATGTACTTATTTTTCTAAGAGATGTGCCTTTGTGTCTTTATTCATGTTTAGAGACGGACAGCCCTAAGTTTCTCCTGCAAAAAAAGAGAAGAGTTGTTTTTTTAAATAGAAGTAGTTATTTAAAGGTCATAAAGACTAGAAATTGTACAAAGAATGAAGATAACCACTAGTCATGGCCAAAATAGTAAATAGAATTGCAAACAAGGCATCTCTGCTGGGAATGCTCTTGAGAAAACTTCTGCTCTGCCTTTCTATATCCCTATGCAGAAGCAAACCCAGATTTTGATGGGACTGAAGCTTTTGCCATTTGTGGGGCCCTCTTTCAGAAAAAAAAAATTTAAAATTACATATACAAAATCAGTTACAGGAGCGAATATTTATTTAGAGGGTCTTGTCCAAGTGAGGAGCCCTGAAGTTTAAGTTTCATTATCTTTATGCTAAATTAACCTCTGCTCCTAGGGTGATTATTGTCTAATTCACTGTACATCATTCATCTGACACTTAATAATACACTGCCTAATTTTGTTATTTTATTCTCCATGCTTCGAATTTAAATTTCTGGAAAGTAGTGTTCAAAATTTACTCTTTTCTACTATACTTTTTTCTT
>NW_011924060.1:0-1044 GCF_000151845.1 Pteropus vampyrus
ACTAACTGCTTTTCTCTTGCTACCCTTTAAGATTCTCTCTTGGTCTTCTTTGGCATTTTAATGATGATGTGTCTGGGTGTGGGCCTCTGGGTTCATCTTGTTTGGGATTCTCTATACTTTCTGAACTTCTGTGTTTATTTCCTTTGCCAGGTTACAAAAGTTTTCAGTCATTTTTTTAAATAGGTTTACAATTCCTTGCTCTTTGTCTTCTTCTGATACCCCTATGATTTGAATATTGGTACCTTTGATGTTGTCTCAGAGAGTCTCATGAACCTATCCTCATTTTTTTTTTTTGGATTCTTTTTTCTTGTTGCTGTTCTGATTGGGTGTTTTCTGCTACCTTATCTTCTAAATTACTGTTTTGATCCTCTGTTTTATCTTATCTACCGTTGATTCCCTCTAATGTATTCTTCATTTCAGTTATTGCATTCTTCATTTCTGACTTATTCTTTTTTATGTTTTCTATCTCCATTTTTATGCTTTCTATCTCTTTGTTAAAGTTCTCATTGAGTTCATCTACTCTTCCCCTAAGTTTATTGAGCATTTTTATAACCAGTGTTTTGAACTCTGTATCTGGGTAGATTGCTTGTCTCCATTTTGTTTCGTTCTTTTTCTGGAGCTTTATTTTGTTCTTTAATATTGGATATCTTTCTTTGTCTCCCTATTTTGGCTGCCTCTTTGTGTTTGTTACTACGTATTAGGTAGAGCTGTTATTTCTTCTGATCTTTGTAAATTGGTCTTGTATAGTAGATGTCTTGTGAGGCCCAATGATATAATCTCCCTGATCACCTGAGCCAGGTGCTCTAGGTGTGTCCCTCGTATGGGTTGTGTGTACCCTCATGTTGTAGTTGAGCTTTTGTTGCTGTTTACATGTCAGTTGGAGGGAATGACCCTCGGGCTGATTGGTTATGAAGTCCGAATGGTGACTACAGTGGAGAAGCTTTTATTCAGGAGCAGGATTAGCTTTAGCTGAGCTCTGAAGCCTGCCCAGTTTTGTATTTTGGGTGTGTTATCTCAAATATGGCTTAGTTGGTGTTTCATTTC
>NW_011924061.1:0-1043 GCF_000151845.1 Pteropus vampyrus
TCACGGGTTTGCCGCTTCACCAGATCTCAGCCTTCATTACAGCAGAGGATTGGAGTGGGACCGTGTCATTGTGGGAGGGCGGGTGATTTCCAAGAGGGACCTGGAGTGGGCAACAGAGACACTTTCAGAGGAAGAGTCTGAGGATCAAAACGTCGTATATACATATACACATGCCTTCCTGTGGGAAGAGTCCCGTTTTCACCCTGTGACTGCCCTTCTCTCCCCAGTCCCGAGAAGTCTCTGTTCAAAACATTTAAGAGCTGGTTGGCTAGATGAAGATCCGGAGGTCGGGGAACGTGCGTTCCAGTTACTAACCTGCGACCCGGGCGGATCGCTCTCGCTTTGGGCCTCAGTTTCTCCCTCTGTCGAGTAAGGCGGTCAATTCAGCGGGCTCCGGGTTTCCTTCGGTCGTACCTCCGGGGTGTGGACTCCTTGCCCGCGATCGGAGCTCCACCCTTGCAGCTTGCGGCGGCGGGCGAGTCTGCGGGCAGCTGCCGCCCATCGGCCCCGCGGAGGGCTCGGGCTGCTGGCGAGCTGCCCCCAGGCGAGATAAGGGGTGTGGCAAGGGCGATCTGCCCGCAGGGCGAACCCTTCGGAGGAGGTGGAGCCGCCCCTTCGGGGGTAGGTAAAGGTAGCTGAGGCCCGGGGATCCAGGTTGGTGTTGCGCGCCCGCAGCGGAGAATGAGGTTCGCCATCTGCGCCCTGCTCTGCGCGGGGGCCCTGGGTGAGTGCACGCTGAGAGCTGGTGTGGGGACCAGCCCTCCAGGACAGCGGCGCCTTTTAAGGCTCAGCCATAGCGGGACACTGTACCCCCTGGGTCTAAGGGTCTCGAAACAGCCTAGCGCCTGGCTGGCCCCAACCTGCCTTCTGCCTGCAGTGCACCTGTGCACCTGACCGACCTTGGTCTTCGCAGAGACCCTGTAGCTTATGGCCACGGTTCACAAACTGACCAGCCAGCCAAATCCTGCCTCCTGCCTGATGTATATATAGCTGGATGGGCTATGAATGGTTTCCACATCTTTAAAGGTTGAAAGAAATCAAAA
>NW_011924062.1:0-1043 GCF_000151845.1 Pteropus vampyrus
TCAGTCTTCTTCCCTGTGACAGGCAGACAGGGCATGGTAAAGATTGTTGTAGGCTTACATTGTCCAGTTTGGAAAGTCTAGAGGAGGAAGACATCTTCCCTACTTTAGTCTGTTTAATACAGATAAATCCCAGGAAAGGTCTCTGATGAGCTCAGCTTGGATTACTTTTTGTACATCTTGGACCAGTCATTATATCCAGGGATGTAGAGTACTATTATGGGCTGTGTACTCTAAGAGTGGTGGCTACTGTGAATTTCAGCCCTAGCAGAATCATTTGGATAATGAGGGAAGAACAATTTCCCATGGTAAGGGATACAAAGCAACAAAAAGAACAACTGTCTATTATACCCCCACCGCCAACTCCAAACCAATTAATTTGCTCTAGTTTCTTCAGGTAAAAACAGATCATTTATTTGAAGCCTTTTTTTCTGCTTCATTAAGGTGTTCAGTGCTATAAATTTCTTCCTAAGCACTGCTTTAGCAGCATCCCACAAATTCAGATATGTTATATTTTCATTGTCATTCAGTACAATATACTTTCTCATATCCATTTCATTTATTTGAGTCACATGTTTAGTTTCCAAATATTGGGGAATTTTTTTCAAGGTCCTTTCTGTTACTGATTTCTAATTTAATTCTAGTGTGAGCAGAGACCATAATAGGCAAAGCCATTTAAATTTGTCGAGACCTGTTTTCTGGCCCCAAATATGGTCTATCTTGGTAAATGTTTCATATATACTTGAAAAAAAAAATGAGTATTCTGCTGTTTTGGGGTAGAGTATTCTATAAAAGTTAGGTCATATTGGTTTGTAGTGTTAAAGTCTATGATATCCTTGCTAATTTTCTGCCTGCTTGTTTTATCAATGATTGAAAGAGGGGTATTGAAATCTCTGACTATAATTACAGATTTGTATATTCCTCCTTGCAGTTCTGTTTTTGCTGTATGTAATTTGGAACTGTTAGGTGCATATTGTTCTTTAGATGAATTTATCCCTGGTAATAGTTTTTGCTTTGAAATCTACTTGATATTAATATAGCCAGCC
>NW_011924063.1:0-1042 GCF_000151845.1 Pteropus vampyrus
AAATTATATAGTTGTATTAACTAATGTTATCCCAATAAACTTGATTTTAAAAAATAATAAAAAACTAAAAATTAAAAAAGAAATGTAATGACTAAAAAACATCTGGTAAAAATAAATATTTAAAAATGCAAATTAAAAGATTTTTTTTCTATCAAATGTGCAAAGAATGTTTAAAAATTGAATATCAGCTTTTGGGAATAATAGTGCATTTATACGGTTTATATATTACATATAGTGCATTTTATATATGTAATGAAATTCTATTTGAATATGAAAATTAATGATATATGTGTTTGTGCTGACTTGTAAAGATAGTTTATGATATGCATATGAATTATCTGTAACAGAGCAAATTGTACAAGTTCATTACATTGGAAGAAAACTGAACAAAATTAGCTGTGTGTCTAGGTCTTTTTCTCCTTTTTTCTTGAGATGAAACACAAAAATGCTTATATATAAAATAAATATATATGTAGATATAGACATTTAAATAAAATAAGCTATTTACCTCTAAGTATATTGAAAAAATATTTTTTTCTTACTGTGATATACATCTAAAACATTATAAGAAAATAATAAAATTATAAGTGATTTTTAAATTGCTTTTTTACTGTAATAATATCTCATAATCAGAAGCAATTAATATGAATATAAAGATTTTGAATATCTTTTGTAAATTGTGAAATCATACCACTATTATAGACTTCATAAATTATAGTTGTATTATATATTGTATGAAAATTATAGTTGTATTATATATTGTATTCTCAGGGCTTATAAAAAACTCTTTACAAAATTACTACTCATGGTAATGGGAAAAAAATGTCCAAATTAGAACATCAATACAATGCCCAAGCATAATATCTACATTTAAAAAGTTGACTATAGACTGTGGAAATATGAGAAATTTTATCAATATAATGCTAAAAAATGAAACAGACTTCAGCCTAGCAAGTATTCATGGATCTAATCCCTTCATGTATTTATAAATTTACATTGGTCACTAATAAGTAGTGGAATAATTGCACATGCATAGAAAAAG
>NW_011924064.1:0-1042 GCF_000151845.1 Pteropus vampyrus
AACTATTAATTTTGTGACACCAAGCCAGTAAATTAGGCACCTTTTGTTTTATTACTGGTGTGAGAAAATCTCGTCAATAGAGATATAATATTCGAAAGCCAAATTGGACCCTTTGAAAATCAGATCCAAGTGTTTGTGTGACTATGTTTCTGTGTGTTTTGGGAGAAGTCGTGAAGAATAGTTTCAATCACACGCTCTCCATTTTCATTTCATCCACATGACCTCGGATCCTACAGGGACTTCTTAAGAAGAGAGAAGTAGGTTGGTGCAGGTGTCGGAGTGAGATCAAAGGAAAGCAGGCCATCTTTCAAAAATAAAACAGGAAAATAACAATCTGGGACCGAGCTTCCTGGTGCTTTGATAGGGACACCTACGTCGATGGAGACTTTTGTGAATTTGTGATCCACATTTTATAAAAATTTACAAATACACTTGTATATTAAAAATAATCAGTTAACCCATCGGGACATTTTAAACAATACAAAAATCACTGTTGTACTTAAGGAGAATTATGATGATGAGGTCTGTTTCCAGAGACATAGCTTAGTTGTGAGGAATATTACCCGCAGGTGAAATTTATTCCTGCGGATACAAAGATGAACCCAAAGATTGTTCTTAGAGCTTACACTTCAGAGGGAAAGCTGGTGTTATGTCACTAATAAAATTAATAAATGTATAATGTCAAATGTGGTAAGTTCAAAGAAAATAATAGAAGTCAATTCTGGAAAAGTATATACATGACAAATTTGACCTGATATGGAGCAGTGCAGGAAGCGAGCCTTCCCCGGGGCCCGGAGGGCCGAGGAGAGACCCGCCAGCTGAAGGTGGCGAAGAAAGAGAGACCAGGACACGTGAGTCCCTGTGAGGCCTGGAAAGAAGGCCGGAGTGGCCTGAGAAGAGGGAAGAGAACGGGAGGAAGAGGGAACAGAGCTGGAGAGGTTGGCGAGAACCAGCCCATGGGATTTTGCTTATTATTCTAATACGACAGGAGAAAAAATAAATTCTAATTGGGCCGTATGGGAGGAGAAGAAGGATTTGGAGT
>NW_011924065.1:0-1042 GCF_000151845.1 Pteropus vampyrus
TGAGGTTAGCTTAACTGAAGTGAAAGGAAACTTTTCTTCATCAGAAATGAAATAAATGAAAATAATATACTTATAACAAATAGGCTTTATTCCAGGAACTCAAAGATGATCGAACATTAGAATATCCACTAATATAATTTTTCAAGTTGGAAAAAACAAAACCACATAACCTCGTAAGAAAGCAAAAAATAGTAAACTTCAAAACATACTCCTGATATGAAGTCTCAATTAATTAAAAACAAATGTCTAATCCTGTTACAAGATAAAGAATATCTTTTTAAAACTGTCAGCAAATGTTATACTTAATAGTCAAAAAAATGCTATTTATTTTAAAGGATAATATTATTCATAAATATTCATTAAACAATCTCCCAACGATACACTATAAACAGTATACTATAACAGTATACTATAAAAGGAAGATTCTATTAATAATATCTTTCCAAACTTTAGTGTCTGGGAAGAAACTTAAGCAAATTAATAAAACTGAAAAGCTTTTAACAAAAACTGAAAAGAAATCTAAAACATAGAGGAAATGTAAATTTTGTACATTAAGAGGAATTAATGTTAATTAATATTAATAAGAAAATATAAATTACAAAGTTTGTAGTGCTTGAAAATAATTTTTAAATTTAATGCAATGCTAACCAGAAAAAGAAAGAATTTTCAAACTAAAGCAGATTCACGAAGCTTATCTTTCATATAACCTTTGAAAAATATAATCTGGAGAGGTAGCATTTTTTTCCTTCCTATCTGAAATTTCAAGAATTTTTTTATTTTTATTTTTATTTTTAATTTTTTTTGAGAAAGGCAGACTGCCACATGCAGCGGCTTATTTGGCTGTTTCTTGAGTCTTGGAAACTTGACTACCCTACGTTCTCCTACAAATGGACCTTGAGAGCTTGTTTGGTGGTCCTAGCGGGGGAGCGCAGCTACTCGTGTACCCTTGACGGAAGAACGGACCTCTGCTCTATGGAGCACAGGCATCCTCTTCCAGCCAGCACGCAGCAGCTTCGGGAGGGACGCACATGGAGTGGTGAAG
>NW_011924066.1:0-1042 GCF_000151845.1 Pteropus vampyrus
CAGCCTGCAGGCCACTGGGTCTTTTGGGCAGGGGCCCTGCAGGGAGTCCCGTGACGGCAGCCTTAGGCCAAATGGAGACTCGGGGGCCCTGGCAGCACCGTAAGCCTGGAGCCCACGCCAGCCTGTGGGGGGTCGCCATTGCCCGGTGTAGACACCGAGGCCGGGAGTTGGGGTGTGCCTGCTCACGGTCACCTAGGTGGGGGTCCCCCCACCCTTTCCAGAAGTTGCGGGTACGCTGAATGGACCCCAAACATGTCGGCTAATTAAGTAAGATGGAGCCCCAACCTTGTCAGTGCCCCTCCGAAACATGGACGTGAGGTGGCAGAGGGCCAGTCGGAGCTGTCCGCTGCAGCCGTGCCACTGGGGTCTTGGAAGAAGCCTTCCCGAGAGGCACCCCGCGACCTGCGTGGCCCCGTCGAGGCCGGCGTCCAGCCCGGTGCGTCTGAGTTGGCCGTCGCAGGGGCCACCACTTCTCAGCCGCCTGCCTCCCCGGGATCAGCAGGAAATGAGATGGTTGCGGGAGATACCGAGATGCCCTTGGCGGCTGTGGACCCGGGTCAGGCAAGGCCCGAGGGCGAGTGCCCGTCTGTAGTGGGCGTGTGCACGCCCGTGTGGGGTGTGCGCACGCCCCCTGAGGTGTGACTGTGTGTGCACACACATGGGCCCGTCGTGGGCGTGTGTCGGTGCACCTGTGGGGTGTGCGCGTGGGCTCAGGGAGGCCTTTCGTTGCACACGTATGAACAAAGCATTTCCTTAGGCTGCACACCCAGAGGCAAGATGCACTCAGCATTTTAAGTTTCTCTTTTCTCGAAAAGACCGAAACCAGACAGACTCTTCTCTCTGGCTGCGGAGTGCTTACATCTGCAAAGCAGCCGCATCGCTACCGGGGCTCATTCATTTCCCGCCGCCGGCTCCCAGGGCTGTCCCAGTTTCTCCCGGGTGCCAGGTCCACCTGCCCGCAGCGTGGGGCGCCCCTCTCGCCACCCCAGGCCACTCTTTCTCCCTCTCCTCCTCCTCCATCTGCTATGACGCACGTGTTTTG
>NW_011924067.1:0-1041 GCF_000151845.1 Pteropus vampyrus
TTTCCTTACTTTCCCTAACAGGGGCCACATATCCATTAAGCACAAGAAGCACAGGGTCAAGGTACTTTTAGGGGCCCATGAAATGATTCAAACTCTTTTAAAACGTAAAGAAATACATACATATGTATAATACATATATTTATATATAAGAATATATAATATATATACTCCAACCTGAATTATATTCATATTCATGTCTATGCAGTCATAAAATACAATTTTTAACACTTTTTAATGGAGGAGGGCCCCAGGAGAAGCAAAAGTGCCTAGGGCCCACCAAAGTCATAATGCAGCGCATTATCCAATGTGCATGCTCATTCTCTCTCCCTACAATTCCTTCCTCTTCCATTACCTCTCTCACCCTTCAAGACTCAATTTATGAGTCACCACCTTGGGGAAATTTTCCTTGACAACCTCTCACCTCTACTCCATCCCCACAACATTCTCATACCTAGCTTGGTTTCTATGTTCCTCATGTACAAGGCACTATCACACCAGATCTATAATGACCTATTTCTAGAGAGTCATTTAGAAACTAAATATCGGGTATCATTGTACAGCAGATTCTCTTGATGATCTACCTAGATCCCCTTTGTCATTGTGGTGTACTCATTCCCCAGATGTCATGCGTGTTGCTCCTAATGGCTTACACCTCAAGTCTCCCAGAGGACATGTCGTGCCCTGGAGATACTTGGAAGTTTTCATTAGCCTCCACCCATACCTGACCCCAGAGTGGTTCATAACCAATCGGTGACTGAGAGCATGGGTGTAACAGCCCAGCCCCATTAACAATGGGGAGAATAACCTATATGATATAATTTACTCCCCAGACTGTCCCATGAAATCACATTATTTGCTTAGCTTCTTCCCCACTACACCCTGTTTCTCTCCTACCTTTAACAATATTACCTCAGTTTACCCTTGGACAAGAATTCCCATCTCAATCTCTGCTTCTAGGGGACATGACCTAAGACACTTTGAATTTCCATGACTAGCATTACACCTGACAACATCCTTTATATACCAAATATTGATTGGATT
>NW_011924068.1:0-1041 GCF_000151845.1 Pteropus vampyrus
TGTACGCATTCAAAATGAAGAAATGAAAGGCTCAAAGAGGTGATCGCAAAGCTCAAGAGGCACGGAGGCCCGAAATCAGACCCACAGCTGTCTGCAGTGTCCCCCAACTGACCTCTTTCCAGCGGGTGACGGCCTCCAGGGACGGACGGGCCAAAGCATCCCTGGGTACGCTGTCTGTGGGTGGCCTGGAGTTCTGCACGAGGATACACACAGCAATGAGACGTCGTTTGTACCTCTAGGGGCTCAAAGTGTCAGTGAGTGCTTCCGCAACTTCTGTACCGCCGTAACCGCAGACGACCGAGCATCGCCCTCAGAGCCCCGAGGCGCCGGGAGGGCCGTGAATTTGCCGCAAGTGAGCCGTATCTCGGAAGTCTGCAGTTCCGGCTAAAAATGGACGTCACTAGAGAGCTTTTTGCCAAATCTACCATATACATATATATGCATATATATGTTCATCTATATGCATATATATGTATATGGTGGATTTTCGAAGGAAACCTGGATGGACCCCTGGTCTACCAGAGAAGGCAGGCCGCTCCCAGCACCTCCACCTCCCCGCTGTGTGGACACCGTGTGTTCCAGAGCCACAATTCAGCAGGATCTCTTTTCATCCCAGAGGCCCCGGGGCTCCTTCCTAAGGCCTCTGCTCCTTCCTGCTTTCCGCATTGGAAATCAGACTTCAGGACGGAAGCAGACACCTCCCTCTCCTTCACCTTTCTTCCTGGGATGGTCGTAATGGTCCCCGTGTACGCATTCAAAATGAAGAAATGAAAGGCTCAAAGAGGTGATCGCAAAGCTCAAGACGCACGGAGGCCGAAATCAGACCCACAGCTGTCTGCAGTGTCCCCCAACTGACCTCTTTCCAGCGAGTGACGGCCTCCAGGGACGGAGGGGCCAAAGCATCCCTGGGTACGCTGTCTGTGGGTGGCCTGGAGCTCTGTACGAGGATACAGAGAGCAATGAGACGTCGTTTGTACCTCTAGGGGCTCAAAGTGTCAGTGAGTGCTTCCGCAACTTCTGTACCGCCGTACCCGCAGACGA
>NW_011924069.1:0-1040 GCF_000151845.1 Pteropus vampyrus
CTGTAAATCGCATCACACTGTATAAGGTATCTATCATAGATCTAGGGCAGCTGAAGATATCCAGAAGTTTCTACACTGCGATTCCTGTGAACAATGTCTACGGCCGATGAGCGGTGACTTGCCTCTACTCCCCTGGCCAGTCTTTCCGGCTCCCGCGGGAAAGTCCGTGGTGACCTGAACACCAGCAGGGACACTGAAGTCCTGAAGTCCTCAGACCTCGAGGTTGGGGGTAGGGTGGGGGTGGGGGAGGGCCCCTCGTGCCTCATGGACACCAGCCACGTGCGGCAGCTCATCACCGCCGGCCATGTTTCACCTTTAAAGCATTCTTCACTAAAAACACACACACGAAAGCTGGCTCCCACGCGGCCCATTCGTAACGCAGTCTACTCATGAGAAAGCTGCCAGACGGACCACAACAGAGGGACGAATCTGCAAAATACACAGCCATACGGCTCAAAACCGCCGAGGTCATCGAAAGTGAGCGGAGTCTGAGAGACTGTCACAGCTCAGAGCTGACGGACACATGAGCGCATGTAACCACGTGCTGGGATCCTGGGACAGAAGAAAGGCCTCAGGTCGTCCGCGTAAACTGAAGCGAAGCCGGGGCGCATCGACACTGGCTCATTCATCGCCACGCGTGCACCGCGTGGCGTAAACGTCAGCGGCAGGGAGGCTGCGTGCGGGGCAGATGCGTACTCTGAGCTATGGTCTCGACTCTTCTGTAAATCTAAGTGTTCTAGAAAACGATGTCCATTTAACAAGGAAACACACTGCTTCTCTATGTGCCATTTCTCAAGGCTTTTACCACTCAACCTTTAGCTACAAAAACATGGTACGTGTGTCCTAAGTCATGGTGTCCTCCGGCAGCGGCACCTGCTTGCCTTCCGTGTCCTGAGTCACCTTGGACCCATCTCTGAAGCTGCCAAGTGCAGGGTCAGCCCCAGTGAGGCACCGGGCTGCAGCCCCATGAGTGTCAAACTCCTCAGAGGGCCTCGCCCGCCCCCTTCTCGGGACCCATCAGTCAGCAGCATCGGACGACA
>NW_011924070.1:0-1040 GCF_000151845.1 Pteropus vampyrus
CATTTTTGATGCGTACACGGGGACCATTACGACCATCCCAGGCAGAAAAGGAGGTAGGGAGAGGGAGGTGCCTGCTTCCGTCCTGAAGTCTGAATTCCCATGCGGAAAGCAGGAAGGAGCAGAGGCCTTAGGAAGGAGCCCCGGGGCCTATGGGATGAAAAGAGATCATGCTGAATTGTGGCTCTTGAACGCCCGGGGTCCACACTCCGGGGAGGTGGAGGTGACAGGAGCGGCCTGTCTTCTCCGGTAGACCAGGGGTCCACACAGGTTTCCTTCGAAAATCCACCATATACATATATATGCATATAGATGAACATATATATGCATATATATGTATATGGTAGATCTGGCAAAAAGCTCTCTAGTGAGGTCCATTTTGAGCCGGAACTGCAGACTTCCGAGATACGGCTCACTTGCGGCAAATTCACGGCACTCCCGGCGCCTCGGGGCTCTGAGGGCGGTGCTCGGTCTTCTGCGGGTATATACATGTATATATATATGTGTATATATATATATATATATATATATATGTACATATATATATATATATATAGAAAGAGTGAGAGAAATAGACAGATACATAGATAGATAGATAGGTAGATAGAGAGAGAGAGAGAGAGAGAAACAGAGAAAGAGAGAGAGATAGAGATATAGAGATATCTATAGATTCAGATACAGATATAGATATAGCTATATCTAGGGGAGCTCTGGCAAAAAGCACTCTACTGACGTCCATTTTGAGCCGGAACTGCAGACTTCCGAGATACGGCTCACTTGCGGCAAATTCACGGCCCTCCCGGCGCCTCGGGGCTCTGAGGGCGATGCTCGGTCGTCTGCGGGTACTGGGGTACAGAAGTTGCAGAAGCACTCACTGACACTTTGAGCCCCTAGAGGTACAAACGGCGTCTCATTCCTCTCTGTATCCTCGTGCAGAGCTCCAGGCCACCCACAGACAGCGGACCCAGGGAGGCTTTGGCCCCTCCGTCCCTGGAAACCGTCACCCGCTGGAAAGAGGTCAGTTGGGGGACACTGCAGACAGC
>NW_011924071.1:0-1040 GCF_000151845.1 Pteropus vampyrus
GACCCAGAGGGCCCCAAGGAACTTTGTTGCTTTGTATCTCTGTGAGCCGCCTGGAATTGAATTGGTAGTGATGATGCACAGCCAAATTTTAGCCGTAGAATTTGTTCAAAGTAATCATCCCGTAGAGTTGGTAATCATTCTAGACGCCCATCGGTCACCGAGTACAGCAGCGTATTGTTTCTCTAAGGGTTCTCCTCTGACTCCAAGCCTAGACGGGGAAGCCAATGAGCTCCGGGCAAATGCCGGGCTAACATCCCAATGGCACAGTGGTTGCCATAGCAGCATTTTTTTCTGTTTCCGGGGGGAGCTTGGTTCTGATTCTAGGACACGTCAATATCCTATGTCTATACCACCAAACACCAGCTGCTGGGTGCAGGGTTTGAAAAACACCTCATGGATTTAAGTGTCCAGAGTGCCTTGCAGCAGCCCTCCATCATCCCTACGACACAAGCCAGAGTCAAGATGTGTGTGGGCTCCTGGTGCAAACCATTCCTCACGCAGGCGCTGTGTGCAAGCTGACTCCGAGCGAAGCAGAGTTCATCCATCCATTCAGCCAGCTCACGGCTCTGGAGCATCCTGATGCCCGCGGGATAGGGCTGGGCCTGCGGGTCTCACCTCCATGGAAGGGGGAGCGGGGTGGGGCAACCAGAGAACTCTGGCATCTCCTGGGGGAGGATGCAGGGCTCAGATTCCTGAGACGGTCCAGAACGCTGGCTGTGGGCCATCGTGGTCTAGCCTTGCCTCCGCTAGCCTTGCCGAACTGTGCCTGCAGCTGGTTGGCCGAGGACTCTGCACTGGTTTAGGAGCTTCGGGTGCTGTAGGTGAGGCGTAGACAAATAGGGAGCCCATGGCTGAGTGACAGACAGCCCTGGGCTTGAGCTGCTGCTGATGGGAGAAGTTATAAATGGAACTGTTTTTTGTCCTGTTTTTGTTTTCCTGTCTCTCTCTGTCTGTCTCTCTGTCTTTCTCTCTGTCTCTCTCTCTTTCTTTCCTCTCTCTTTCTCTCAGACCCACACACACACACATTATTTTTAAAATAA
>NW_011924072.1:0-1040 GCF_000151845.1 Pteropus vampyrus
TGATTATTGAATATGAGGTCTTCTTATAGCCATTATATCTTTTGCTTCTCTATGTAGCTCGGTGTTTCCATTGCTTGTGTTTCTGTTTTCTTTATTTTGGTTGGCTTTTGTGAGTTTTCCCTCTGGTTCTGCTTGTTTTATGTTATATACTTCAGTTCTGAATCTTTGGCATGTGGCTACCATTACGAATATGTAAAGGATAGTTTTATACACACACACACACACACACACACACACACACACACACACGTGCACACAGTCATTCCTTTCTTTCTGCGTGTGCATTATCTCTATTCCTCTTTGCAAATTTGGATCTTTGAATCTCTCCTTTTCAGTAATTTTTGTCTTGATTTGTCCCTATGTATGCTAAACATTAAATACTATCTTGTTATAGCAAATCTCTTCTTATTTAAACTTATAATTCTGTTCCTAGTAAGAGTTGCACTCCTCTGCTTTTATCAGCCTGCTAGTCACCTTACTCCTAATTATCTTTTTTTTTTTTTTTTTTTTGGTCATTTTGTTTTAGGTGAGTTGACCTCTTTCAATATTTCCTGTAGTGCACAACTCATAGTAGAGAATTCCCTCAATTTTTGTATGTCTGGAAAGGTCTTTATTTCTCCTTCATATCTAAAGGAGAACTTAGCTGGATACATTATTCTAGACTGGTAGTTCCTTTCACTTAATAGTTTAAATCTTTGATTACATTCATTTCTGGCTTGTAAGTTTTGTGCTGAGAAGTCCAACAATCATCCAATGTGGTTTCCTTTATAGATTACCATCTTTCTTTTTCTGACTGCCCTGAGAATTCTGTCTTTGTCATTGATTTTTGATAATTTTAATACAACATGTCTTGGTGAAGGCCTTTTTAGGTTGAGATAATTGGGTGTTCTGTTGACTTTTTGAATTCCAAGCTCCAGTTCATTCCTTAGATTTGGGGAATTCTTGTCAACTATTTGTCTGAAATGCTTTCTAGTCCCTGCTCCTTTTCTTCACTTTCGATAATGCCCTTTATTCTTATGTTTCCTCTCCTGATGGTATCA
>NW_011924073.1:0-1040 GCF_000151845.1 Pteropus vampyrus
GATAAAGAAAAACAAGAGAATGATGACAGTAAAGGTGAAATGAGAAACACAAAAAAAGTGAATATATATGAGTTAATGGAAAAGTGAGAAGTTCAATGTTGAATAAAGAATCAATAATATAAGTGCTCCAGAAAGAAGTTAGCATGAAAATATAATTAAGAAGTTGATAGAATATAAGTTGAAATTAAGGTAATCAAGTAAAGCAAGAAGATAAAATAAACCAGGATAAATCCTGGTTAATATTAGCAATTAACCTCTGATGTTAAGAAGTAGTAGATATTCTTTTAGCTAATATTCTCAATGAAGAGAAATCACTAATCAATCCATTTATACCACTCATTTTATAATACGGATAAATTATATGGGGAGCTATTTAGAAATAAAATCTATTTTAATAATTTTTAATGGATCTGGCATGCATTTTTATTTAATTCACTTTGACAAGTGTAACTTGTAAAGAAAGGGAGTATAATTTCTTGTCAATATAAGACTTTATAATTTGATCCTCTTTGTTAATAATCAAATCAGATACAATGAAGCTGTCATCCGTGAGTGGTCAGGGAGTAACTGCCAGAATGAAGAGAATTGCATTCTCAGGGCTCAAAACAGTAATACAGTTTCTGCATAAAATATTTTCATTGAGGTGCAAAGTAGTTTAGAGAACATTGTAAATGAAAGGTCACATTTTACCATTAGAGGCCATATAAGTTAAATTTTTGTAACATTTTCTATTAACTTTATAAAAATAAACAAAGTTTTAAAAATTAGTAAGCATTTGAAACTAAAATGTGCTTTAAAAGTTAATTTTATTTTAACTCAAGTTCTTTGTCTAGCTTACTGTTAAGTCTTCCTACAATTGACATTTGTATGTTTGAGCTTGTGTATTGGGGTGGCTGTATATGTGTAAGACTATTCTGATGTGGCAATTTTCTGACTCCATAGCCTCCTGCATCTAGTCATCAATACAGTTTTATGTCTTTGAGTAATTACCTTTCCATTTCCTAAAATATAATATTGCCCATTCAATTTCAGTGCTTCAG
>NW_011924074.1:0-1040 GCF_000151845.1 Pteropus vampyrus
TCCTCCTCCTCCTCCTCCTCCTCCTCCCTCATCGTCAATCCTCTCATCGTCATCGTCGTTCCTCTCAATAAAGCTGACATGTAGCTGCAAACTTATTTGTGGATTAGTTATGGTTATATATTCTCAGAGGAAAATTTTCTTCCATGACATTAGAACCAGGTTTGTGATAGGAAAGTTCCTTGAGTCTCCTTCTGAGACAATGGTATAATTTTCATTTATCCTTATGTTATAGATCTAGCCCTATGGGCTATAGCTTTATGAAGGAGGGGTCGTCTATAATTGTAATAAGCCCTTAACTTAATCTCCTGCTCTGTAAATCTGATAAAATCATCAAAATGGGCATTCAAAGTCTCAGTAGTTCAGCAGATACTCAGGGAAAATAAAAGCTTTATACTTATCTCTTAGTGGTGTACATTTCAATTAATTTTAATATATTAAATGAATATCACTAATATTTTATATGTTAATCCAACAGCATTAATATTATTATTAAAATTATTTATTTTCTTATTTATTTCTACTAGATCCAGTAAAGGATGAAGGCTTTTAAATAAAACTTTCTCGAAGAATTTGGAAATTTGTAAATATTTCCTGTCTTTTTTTTTCTATGAAGACTTTATATAGATGATCTCCAATTGACAATGGTTCAGTGACTTACAATCTTTTAATCTTATGATGGTGCAAAAGCAGTACAAATCATACCTTGAATTTTAAATTTTGATCTTTTCCTGGGCCAATGATATGCAGTACAATACTCTCTTGTGATGCTTGGCAGCAGAAGCAAGATGATTTCGTGCAACTGTAGACTAATGTAAGTGATCTAAGCACATTTAAGGTAGTCTATGTTATGTATACTAAATGCATTTTTGACTCATGATATTTTTAATTGATGATGGGTTTATCAGGATATAACCACATTATAAGTCAAGGAGCACATATACATACTTATACATATATAAGTATGCACACACATTTATATATACTTATAAACGGCACATATACACCTATATTAACCTGTTCTTTACTGGTACAGATTGTTA
>NW_011924075.1:0-1040 GCF_000151845.1 Pteropus vampyrus
TGTGGGAAAGATGCATTCTTCTCAGTGCCTTTGCATCCACGAAAGTTTATACATCGGAGATGCTAGTAAAACAAATTCCCTACTACTTTTCTAGTAGAGAAAGCATCCATCACTACATTTGGGACAGAAATGTGTATTGGGAAGAATTTTTCACACAAGAACAGTGATGGGAGGAAATGATGCTTCTGGGCATGGCACAGAATATTCTTTCACGACTTTGTTGTGGTCTCTCCAGGCCTTGTGTGGCTGTTGCCGTCCTGGCCCCCAAGCTGTTGTCCTCACTGTCAGACTCAGGACAAGCCAGGAAGCTGCTTGTCTGAAGGCAGGTGCTCCCTTCCTCTCTTGCCCGCTTGCTGTCAGATAGACGCACAGCATCATGCACAGCTGACAGGTGTTTATTACCTAGTTTTGTTTCACAAGACATGGTTCAGGCACTCTATAGTCCTCTTTATCACTGCCTTTTATTACCTCAAGGTAGAAGTAATCAGTGTTTAAGTCATCCTACTTGAATAACAAAACACATGATTTTTTTCCCCACAGGAGTGGTTATCATATTGGTTTGTCAGGGCTGCCATGACAAAATACCACAGACTGGGAGGCTTAACAACAGACATACATTTTCCCATAGCTCTGGAGGCTAGACATCCAAGATCAAGGTACCAGCGGGTTTAGTTTCTTTGAGGACTCTGTCTTTGGCTTGCACATGGCCACCTTCTCGTTGTGTCCTCATGTGGTTGCCCCTCAGTCTGTGCACATCTGTGTCCTAATATCTTCCTCTTATTAGAACACCAGTCATTGGATTAGAGCCTTTCTATACAAACTCATTTTACCTTAATACTTTTTCAAGGTCCTAGTTCCAGAAATGGTCACATTCTCAGGTCCTGGGAATTAGGATTTCAACATATGAAATCTGGAAGGGGACATAATTCAGCCATAATAGTGATCTAATTTAGTCTTTAAGTGAACTGAGTCTGTTGAAGAGACTTGACTAGAGGTCATAGGGACATAACTAAGCACAAGCCTCCTAAGGAAAAAAAAAA
>NW_011924076.1:0-1040 GCF_000151845.1 Pteropus vampyrus
ACGCTAAGATTGAGTGAGTCTCAGCCATTTCTTCACTGTGGGAGGCGGTGGCAAGGAATCACCTCAACCTCTTCGGGTGCAATTAAATCATTATAGAGAGCCTCCCACGCGGCGCTCGATTTGAAGAGCAGAAAAACTCGGCACCACCTGCCACGGCCCGAGAACCGCAGAGAAATACAAGTCCCAGGAGGCCACGCGTGGTCCAGCCCCCAAAATCAAGAGCCGGCGGCCCTGGAGAATGCTGGGAATTGTAGTCCAGATCTGGCGGGCCAGGGCCCTGGGCAGGCTCCGCGAGGCTGCTACGTCTCACCTGGAAGTTGCCCACCACGGAGGTTCCCAGGGCTACAGAGGAGCCCCGACCACAGGATCAGCTGGTTAGGCCACCTTCTGACGCCCCAGTCCCGGAGCTGGTGGTAACGGAGAATGCAGACCCAGGCGGCTGGGAGGAGACGGAAGTGGGCGAGAGACCCAGGCCCCGGGATGGGGAGGCGATGGGCTGGAAGAGGCTTGGGGTCCAGGGGTAGGGGCCAAACTCCTGGTTTTAGGGGAAGAGGAGGGACCTAGACTCCTGGCCTGAAGGTAGAGGGGCTGGGGCCTGCGGCTCCCTTAGTCGGGATGCTACCGACAGCGAAAAACGCCGGTGAAACTAGCCATAGGGACTCGTATGTTGACCTGCTGGGTGAGGACTCTGCTCTGAAGAGGTGGGGACCCCCATATCTGGGTGAGTATCAGTCGCCGTACTGTGATTCTCTCCCCCCCAATTCCCCTCCTCCTCCTCTCTGGATGAGTTGAGGAACTAGCCATCTGAGTCCCGGGATTGTCTCCCTGAGGCTCTCTCCCTAGTTGTCCACTGACCTGGCACCCAGCCTGATCTTGAAGTTTTCTCCTGCTGCCATCCCTGCACTCCATCCCTCCCCTACACTACTGGGGACTGGGCTCTCTGGCGATGCTCCCCTGTCCTTCTCCTCAGACCTCTCAGTCTCGGGACTGGGACTCCTCGATAAGGAGCAAGGCATTACTGTCTGTGAAGTGTGGCGGGG
>NW_011924077.1:0-1039 GCF_000151845.1 Pteropus vampyrus
AACATGGAAGGGGGGTGGGCAAGAAAAAAACTCGGCTAAATAATTTTGGAAAATCAGTAATTTGACTGCTGCTATAACAAAATGCCGTAGACCCGGGCGTCTACGCAATGGACAGCGATCGCTCACAGTTCTGGAGGCGCGACATCCGAGGTGGGGGGCAGGCAGAAGGGGCTCCTCCTGGTTTGCAGACGGCCGCCTTCCTGTCGCGTGTTCACATGTGGAGAGAGCTCTGCTGCCTCGTCTTGTAAGGCACTAATGCCATCACGGCGGCCCCACCCTTATGGCCTCAGCTCACCCTCATCGCCTCCTAAAGGCCCAGCTCCCATGACCAGCGGGAGTTAGGGTGTCAACATGAACTTGGGGGGCAAGGAGCACACACATTCGCTCCACGACACACTCTACAACTAAAGGCAAAAGCGTACTGGATCCGACTTGAAGTGTTTTCCAATGGCCGGATCTGTGACAATGTGAACATAATAAATAATGACAATAACTGATCGTAATCCACAGAATGAAATAAGAATCCGTGAGTCCTTACTGACACCTGCAAATAATCGAATAAACAGACTTGGTCTTGAGGAGAGTCACCCCGGGACTGGGCTGTTCTCGGGGCCGCCACGGGGGCCCGTGGGCCGAGGCCAGTCTGGGGCTCCCCGGGGCAGGACTGCCACTTGGTGGTTTGGGCGCCTCCGCTGCCCGGATGCACAGCCTCGGAGCCGGAGCCCAGTGCTGCGGTCCGCCTTCCCGACGCTCAGGCCTGTGGGGCTCTTCGCCAGTAGGAACTCGATACATCAGAAAGAATTGGAAGAGTATGAACTTACTCTTTTTCTCTCTTTCTTCCTTAACTCCTCTTTTCTGTTGCAGGAAGCGACACCCGATGCAGGAAAGTGGACGTTCAGACTTTGTTAGAGGAAGGAGAATTTATTGGTCGGCGGAGGGAGCGGGGATAACAACACCATTCACGAGCTGGGTCTGGTTAGATTTATTACAGTTTATCTACCTCTGCAGTGTCCATGCAAGGGGTGCGTGACTCCTTTGA
>NW_011924078.1:0-1039 GCF_000151845.1 Pteropus vampyrus
CACCTCGATAAATAGAATTCCTTTAAAAGTGGAAATATATATATATATATTTTATTATTTGCTGATTGTTGGTGATAAAACAGTATTCTTTAAAATTTTAACTACACAAACAGATTTTTAAATTGCTTCTAATTTGTGTTTTTCTCTTGGGCTAATTAAATTAAAGACTTGCAACACTGTATCTAGATATCTTCAGGCTTAATATGTCCTATATGGTGGAAGTCTTAATTTTTTTCAGTTATTTTTCTCTGGGATGAGGTTTTTTTCACCCTTATTTGCTCTTTGCTTCAACCCTCTTATTTAGGGGAGCACAGGACAGATAAGAATGTAGAATGATTTCTAAAACTGTAAGTGGCTATAAAAATTATAAAGGTGATAAAGTAGCATATCTGAGTGACATTACTCTCAGTTCTGGCTCAGTGACCTCATGACTGCTGTGCTTACCAAACTTGCAGTAGAGAGCCTAACAAATTAAAAGTTAAGTGGAAGTTAGTAACTATTTCATAAAATTAATATAGCATTATAAAATAACGTATTTAAAATAGTCATTTTGGCAGCCTATAACATTTTTTCCTCTGATTATAAAAGTAATATGTACTCATTTGTAGTAAGCTTGGAGAATATGTTTTAAAAAGTAGTAAAAAAAATGCCAAGATATGGCTATCGTTGACATTTTTACTATTTTTCCTTTTTTATTCATATGTATTTTTATATTATATGTTTATTATCTATTTTATTTTTTACTTATATATTTTTATATTATATATTTATATATAAATTTTATATTGGATATTTATACTTTTGTATTATGCTTTTTTTCATTTAACATGTCATTGATAGTTTTGTCATTAAAATTTAACATCTATTTAATATATGTTTTATAAGTATATATTTGGTATAAATTCAAAAGGTATAAATATTTACACTGCAAAATCTCCTTTCCTCCATTGATCCTCAGCTACCCTTTTCCCCTCTCATAGCAACCAAACCAGTCTTATCAGTCTTGTATTTCCTTTTTGAGACATTTTTGCTTAATTTA
>NW_011924079.1:0-1038 GCF_000151845.1 Pteropus vampyrus
CAGATGATCGATGTGTGACAAACAGTGAGCACCAGAGCTCTGACAAGGTGTCGGCTCATGTCTATATTTGAAACATGTAAACTATACTACTATATATTTTAATATTATATTGTTATAATATAATGTAATATATATTATATATACAGTTTTGTTTTGCTTTATTTTTACTTAAATGCTCAAAAATGAGTGTTTCCCATATCTTATTATGAAGTGGAACAAACTTAAAGACTTGTACAAAGGAAATGAGGTATAAATAGAGACTTTTACCCATCTTTGCAGACTGGTTCCAGAATTTTAATGTAGAATGGCTCTCTCAGTGTTTGAGAGCATTATTTTTAGGAGGAGAGAGCCTAGAAATAAAGGATCACCAATTGGAAGCGTTTGTGGATTTTTATTAGTCCAACGCCCTTTCAATGAGAAATTCATTATATAGCATCATTGACAATCAGTCGGACCAGGTGTGGCTGCTTCCAGTGACAAGGACCTTACTACTAGCTATTTTTATAGAGGAGCTGTGCTCTTTTCTGCACCTCTTCAAAGGACCAGAGCTGTGTGTGATTCCAATGTAAACTGACAATAAAAGAGACAAATTAGCATAACTGACTGTTTCAGTTATGAAGATTAAATAGCCTTTTATTGCAGATGTTTGCCAAGGAAAATGCTCCCCAGTGGAAGACTAAGCAGTTAAGATAGATTTGATGAGGGTTTTAATTGCTGTTATGCAACTGGTAATGGAAAGTTTTTATTAAATGTCATGCAAGAGTCAATCAATAGTTTAGAAGAGAAAAGCTTCTTTCTAATATGGACCTCAGGCTTTTCCAACAGTAGTTTGTCAGCAGGGGCAGTTTCATCAGCAACCACAAATATTTATAAAGTACCCAGTATGCATATGGCAATATCATAAAAGTGTCGGAGACTATTGGGAATTAGAAAAAATAAGACCCTGCTGGAGGGTCTAATAATTTGAAACAAGCAAATAGATGCCATGGAAACCAAAATAAATATAGTTGTACGCATTTGTATATACATGTATATGCA
>NW_011924080.1:0-1037 GCF_000151845.1 Pteropus vampyrus
CCCCACGCGGTGCTCAGCACACTATCTCGTAATTACTCATTCCCGCTTCGGGCCCACCTCCTCCTAATCCATCTCACCTTTCCATTCCTAGTGCCTCAGACAAGATATGAAGCGCATTATAGTCCCACTGACTGAGTGACTGAACAGACTTCACCTGCCTAAAAGCAGGGGCTCTGAGGGTGCCCCTGAAATTGGTTTCTGCTAAGAAATGAGCCTGCTGTCATCTTAACCCCACAGCGCCCTCCATAAACAATTCTCCCTCACAGTTGGAGGCGTATTGAGAGCCTGGACGGCAACCAGTTCACTCCCCTTTGATGATGAGGACACTCAAGGAAGAATATCCATTTCAAAAGAAACTTATTTATTGTTCTTTTATTAACACACGTGGGGTGTCGGTCATCTAAACAAAAAAATTATTTTTTAAAAAAGGCTTTTTAGGTCTTTGTTTTTCAAAGCAAATGAACACTTATTACATGCTTGATTTTGACCTCAAACCCCTGTCGGGTCCACTGCCCTGATGAACTAGAAGGGACTTTTTGAGCCCCAAGGATGCCTTCTCCTTTCTCCAGCCTCCCAAGGCTCTTTGGAGATTGTCTCCTTGATGTGACACTCTGAAATCCTTGTAGGGTGACAGTACCACAGTAGCGAAGCATATTCCATCATTCCCTAGTCGACTTCTTCCGTGACTTAGGTCAGCTAGATTGTCTAAGCAAAGTCACCCGACGGGTTACACAACGTACACCAGACAATATGCCACACAACATAGCTCTGCTCCTTCGTCTTACACAGGGATTAAAGTGGTCTTGGACAAGTTGATTAACTTGAACGCATCTCTCTGGGTCTCGATTTACACCTATACCCGTTAGGGTGGCCCATTGGACATATCCCTAATGAACCCTCATGTGATCTCTATGGTTCGTAATAATTCATACAACATGGTTCACACAAGATCATCCACCCCACATCAGATATGATTGTTAACAGCATCCTCTTTCACTCTCAAAAACTTCCTGGTCTGATAATAAGGACTTTATTAA
>NW_011924081.1:0-1037 GCF_000151845.1 Pteropus vampyrus
CAAGGACAAACAGAGACTCATGGACATGGACTATAGACTAGTGATTACCAGAGGGTAGGGGGTGGGGGAGGAGCGGGGAGGTAGACTTGGTAAAGGGGGTCAAATATAGGGAGGTTGGAGGAGGGTGAAGTGGGTAAAGGGGATCAAATATATGGTAGCTGAAGGAAACTAGACTTTGGGTGGTAATCACACAATAGAATATATAGATGTCAAATTATAATGTACACCTAAAAATTATATAATTGTATTAACCGATCTTACCCCAATAAACTTAATAAAAAAAAATAAAAATAAATGAGAAAAAAAATCAGAATGGATATGGGACACTTGAACAACATGATTAACACAAGTTGTCAGAGACATATATAAAACACAATAAAAAACTATAGAATGTGGACTTATTTAACCCTAACATTAACATTTTATGAGATTTCATCTTTGGTTTGTTCTTGCCAATCTCTGCAATTCTGCAGGATTTTTACACATATATCTTTTGACCTTGATTTTGTAAGCTGCTAATTTTAATGCTCATATATCGGTTTCAATGTATAAAGCAGTGACAAGCTTTAATTCTATTTCATAGCCGAGTGGTCTCCATTCTTTCTTTACAAATAGATAAAATATTTTAAGTGTGAATTTTACAAGTAAATCTAAATTTTGCAAAGTTTCAAATAATGGCAGTGTAATTGTGAGTAAATACACTCTCAGCTCTTTATCATTTCATAATGAAGGATTTTCTCTAAATCATTTGGGGCTTTTGAGCTCCATATTAGTGAATTGTATAATTGATTTAGCATGTCAAAAGCATCATTTTTAAAGAAATAAACCAGAATAGAAAAATAGAAAATATTAGAGTATGCATAAGAATAAGAATTTTCTCGAAACTAGTTTCTATGTATATGGCTAGTTACATATATATATTACATATATGTTTCCATATATACTTTGTCTATATTCACATATATGAACATATATGTTTGAGTGTAATGAGTTATAATGTAAAGTTCATTTTTTAGTGTGGGTTGTAGTCAAAACAT